>NC_041375.1:8474252-8506752 GCF_900634415.1 Cottoperca gobio | reverse complement strand
TCAATGAAGAATAAATTCCATGCAAAGGACATCCGCCCGCGATGGAGCACGCACGCACTGCACGCGGTGAAAGGACACATTGGCACATGGACTCTTAAAAGGACACGCACAAAGAGATGAGCACAGTGAAAGTTTTAAAAACACAAGCACTATACACTCAGGGACGGCTCTTAATGTTATTTTCCATCTACTTTTTGTTTATCTTATACCCATTTCACACTGTAGGGATAATGAAAAAGTGAATTAAATAGATGTCAGTGGTGGTGGTTCCCCGGAGGTAAAGCCACACACGCTCTCTGATTCATACACAGTGCATTATTTGTCTGATGTAGAGAGAGGGTTTTTCATGCCATAACTTTTTAACAGAAAGCTGAGAAAACGTATGTATATTATATATACAGTATGTCTTCACATCCATACAATTACATGTTGTGTAGTCCCAGGTGAATCCAGGCGTAGTGCCCACCTCGCTCGCTCACTTACTGACCATTCATGAGCAGGTTAACATGGTGCAGATTCTACCCTTAATATGATGTTAACCTGTTCACAGCATTCACAAGTGTTTATATTATGGCTTATACTACAGATTCATTTTTACATCAACTATGAAGTTGTCACCATTCTAGTTAACGTAAAGGCTGTGATGTTGCTTATTGAATCTACTAAAAGTAGCCTGGTTGCTTTCACATGGGCAGCACATATTTGTATAACCATCAAAGAAAGTTTGACAGAGATCACGGGAGAGATAAAGTTCAGCTGGAGGGACTTCTCAAACCTTCTGGAGATATTGGAGAGATTCTTAGTCAAGCTAGGATGTAAGACATGTAAGTACCACTCTCAACAGTGGGGACAGAGTAGTATATGGATGTGACTGTGAAGACAGTTGTAACATAGTTCTGTGGTCCGTGCCACAGTCTGACCTCCATCAGTTTGTTGGTAGATAGCTTGCATTTATTTTTGTTCTGAAACCACCTTACAACAGCTTTCCCCTTTCTTCCTGTACACGCCTCTAATGTAACCGGTTAATGTCTCTGATATCGTTGTTTGTCCTGCACATATCGTCCTGCTCAAATAAGAGAAACTTCTTAATTGTTAACAACATCTAGAGACCATCTTGCAATAGGATCACACCAGCTGCAACCGGTGAAGTGGGGGGCAATGGCCATTTCTGCACTTCCTACGTTTTGTGACTTCTGTACTGAATGTAATAATAATAATAATAATGTCGTACAGAGGCCGTTAAAAGGGCTTCTTGTGTTTTCTCTGTCACGTTTCTCCTGCCAGTAGCAGTTGTCGTGAGTGAAGACAACATAACACAGGATGAAGAAAGGCTCAGTAATTGTCCTTTTCCTTAACAAACATCTAGCGGAGTGCAGATGTACAGCTGGCTGCGATCGTCGCTCTGCATCACAATGAATGAAAGAACGTAAAAAGGCAGTAGCAAGGCACTTGTCTCCTATTCAGTAATTAGAAGAGGCAGTCGTTCTATATCACAAAAACGACAACATGATCACGTGCATCTGTCTGGTTTTGCTGTGGCGCTATCAACCAGTTGAATATAACACTTAACTATAAATCAAAATCTGCGCTGTAGGTAACTCATGGGGAAGCCGTTAACCCCTTGTGTCCGGTATAAATCCAGCACTAGAGAGAGGTTGTGACTGGCAGAGGCATTACGCAAATTGGCCTCCTGTCACACACACACATGGCTGCTGAAGTCAAAGGGGAATGTTGAGCCAGACAGCCTGCCTCCGTGATTTTATGCCAGCCAGTTTACCACCTGTAGTGCTCCCTCTCGCTGTATGTCACACACACACACACACACACACACACACACACACACACACACACACACACACACATAGAAGGCTTGTCTAAATAATGTTATGCCAGACAATTTTTAAACTGTACAATACGCACACACACACACACACACACACACACACACACACACACACACACACACACACACACAATCACTGACTATCACGGGGAATAAATGCCAGCCCCTTGTGCCACTGTGAGTGTCTCTCTTGCACACGCTGGCATTTAGACAGCTAGTCTGATTGATGTCATGGCAGTCGATAGAACGCTAATTACTCACCGCGCTTTGACGGCGCCGCGCAAGGAGTAGTGTCATATCCTGTCAGCTGCATTTTGAAAACACGTGTCATTTCCTGTTAGCCTGTAAAGGAGAAGAGAGCAACTGAGCAACCTGACAGCACATACGCTACACATACACAATCGCACTGTATTACTTTTTCTTTTCAAACTCTCCCCCCTCCGCCTCCCTCTCTCTATTATTGCCCCCTTTCCTTTTCTTTTCTTCTGACCCACCTGCCAGCATCGGTGATCTTTTGTTGTCAGACTTCATTAGTGGAGACGTCAGCTAATTAGAGCCTTGCACAAGCTTGGGAGATTAGAAGGAGGAAGATGATGAGGGAGGGAGATATGGAGGGAGGCAGGGCAGAGGGGATGGAGATGAGCAGATGATGAAGAGATTAAGATGGAGTGGGAGGGAAGGAGAGATGGATGGTATCAAGGTAGGGAATGGAAATGACGGCAGAGATGATTACCTGCATTAACTGTGGAGGGAAGAGCGAGACCAGGGAGCGGGTAAAAGGATAAATGGAGATGGAAATTGAAAATAGATCGTGGAGAAAGAGTGACAGAACTGTGAATATTACTGCACTAAATGAGTCAAAGTAAAGGAAAACGTGAAAGGAAAAATTAATTCATCATGGAAATGTCAACACCACAGAACATATAATATAAAGAATGCTTATATTCGTGTCAACACATGATGGACACTAACTCACATTGATTAAGTTGTTTTTGTTACTTGCAAGTAATCCAGTGTGTGTGTGTGTGTGTGTGTGTGTGTGTGAAACATAGATACAAGACAGAGGCAGAGAGAGATAATGTATTGACCTGTGTCCACTGTTGTGATCTAGTTGATCCTTGTAAGACACGGCTGATAACGATCCTCTACGCTACAACTAGACACCGGGGAGAACACACAGACCAGCACACATTTGTGGACGTGTGGACAGAAAAAGACTACAACTCCCTTTTGTCACCATCAGTCAATATTAAATTACATTTCCTCTGTTGTGTTCCCTCACAGTTATCGACTGTGGTTTGTGTACCGACATTGCCCAGAGATGATACCGGCCTAAAAATAATACAATAATTATTATTGCCAGCTGCGACAGCGATGCTGGTATTTTTGTGAGTATTTCTGCGTGTGTGTGTGTGTGTCATCGTAGCAAAATGTGCCCGTGGAGACACTTACTGTAGCGAGGACTACCACAGGAGAGCTTTGGAGTATTTCGCCGGGTGTTTGTGTGTCTGTGGGCTGATGTTGTGAATGTGGTTGTGTTGCAACCGTGCAAGATGCACACATGGAACTTTACAGATGTGTAGTTGAGGTCAAATAAAGGTCAAGTTAGAAGATAGATAATTATTTGTGTTGCTTTACAACTTAAGAAAACGTAGTTAATTCATGCAGTTTGTATCATTGCTTGAAAAGGTTTTAAGGTTCCTGCCTTATTACATCTCACAGGGAGTCGATGTTCATTTACTGTTGCATTGAAAAAGATAAGACATCATCTGCAACATTTCTAAAGCAGCATTGTGTGCTACATTGATTAACATCAGCAAGATGCAAAGTCACAAATGTCCTACTTTCTATTCATATAAAGTGCGTACCATCTCTTAAGCTTTTAAATCAATTGCGGTGTAGGTTTTCAAGCTGTATTGATCTTTCCAAATGGCTATCATGACTATGTGTCTGTGCTAATAAAAGGAAATCCTACTTCTTCTACTACTTCACCGTTTTTGAGAAGGTCAACAGCTCTGCCGGTGGCTAGCATTTTTATCCTTTTCTTGTTTTTGTTCCTTCAAAGAGTATAGGACTGACACTCTGAAAGTGCAATATTACTCCCTCTGATATTAAATTGTAACACTCTACATCAATGCTAGAGATGTCGGGAGACTATCTAGCAGAAAGAGTTTGAACGGGTTCCTGTACGTAGTTTTGTATCGTGTTGCTTCTACACACACACACACTCTCACATACATACATTTTCCAACATGTGATAAATCAGACTGAGCATGTCTGAATGACATATTCCTCTGTGTCACATCTAAGAAGACACCATACATCACCTGTCTGTGTGTGTGTGTGTGTGTGTGTGTGTGTGTGTGTGTCAGATTTATGAAACCTTTCAGCTCAAAGTCATCTGTTAGAGAGCACTAAGAGATCATGTTTGACCTCTCCTTCCTCGTTTTCTTCTCTCTTTGTCTTACTCTTCTGCTAGTGTATCCACCTCTTCATCTGTCTTTCTTTGTATGCATCACTAATCATGTTTTACTAATTGAAGGAAGAAACCAATATGATCAGGTGGATATGACAAATTGCTGTTTTCCTTTAGATTCCAGCACTGGTGTTGGTAATGGATTTGCCACATCACCCAGCATGTTTATTTTAATTATTGATGTGGTTATTAAGTCTAGCTTAAAGTGGGCCCAGCTGAAAATGTATTTTCAAGGTATTTACTCTTAATGTGGGTATTAGAGTGTAAATAAATAAAGCACCTTTCAAAGTATTTAAACCTTTGCATAGTATATTTTTTTCTAAATGGATTGTGTTTGTACAGGCTTTGCTTTGACGGATCTCACCTCATGTTAATAATGTATGTTAAATATACATGACCTATGATCACATGTCACACTTTATACTGGCTTCAACAGACGAGTTTCTCCTCTGACAAAGATCCCAAAACCGATTAAAAGCAAGCCAGAAAACAGATTTAAAGGGTGCACCTTTTTTAACCTGGCTTATGTACCAAGTAAATATTTATAGACTTTTATGACAAAGACATATTCCTGTGCTACGTTGATATATTTTAGAGCCTATCACACATTGTTATTAATGGAACCAAAGTCTCAATTATTAATAGCAGCATTATTAACAGCCACGCCGAGTTTCCGATTCTGATTTTAAACATTTATGGAATTATTATTGGTGTGGCAGAGCAAGAGCAGGAGATTGATCTTCCTGGGCTTTTGTGTGTGTAAGGGAGGGCGGGGGGGGGCTGAAATAACATGAATCAGAGAGAGAGACTGAGACAGAGACATAGAGAGAGACAGACAGACAGAGAGAGAGAGATGCAGAGACACAGAGTGAGAGAGAGAACGAGAGAGAGACAGAGAGAGAGAGACACACACACACACACACACACTCAGACAGAGAGAGAAAGAGAGAGAGACACAGAGAGAGAGAGAGAGAGAAAGACAGACACACACACACACAGACAGACAGAGAGAGAGACAGACACACACACACACACACACAGACAGAGAGAGAGAGAGACACAGAGAGAGAGAGAGACAGAGACAGAGTGAGAGAGAGAGAGAGAAAGACAGACACACACACACACAGACAGACAGACAGAGAGAGAGACAGACACACACACACACACACACACTCAGACAGAGAGAGAAAGAGAGAGAGACACAGAGTGAGAGAGAAGAGAGAAAGACAGACACACACACACACAGACAGACAGACAGAGAGAGAGAACAGACACACACACACACACACACACACACACACACACACACACAGACAGAGACAGAGAGAGAGAGACACAGAGAGAGATAGCGGTGGGTTGGAGGAACTACAGTAAGGCGATAGAAAGACATTAAAACAGAAAACTACGACAAAAGCAGACGAGCATTTTGGCAGTTGATTATTTTCATAATTCCAATTTACTGTGTGAGTGAATGAGTGAGTGAAGCTCGGGCTTATGCTTTTATTTTGAAACATATAAACTTTGACCACAAATTAGTATTTTTGGCCTTAACATTATTCCCAAACGTATCACAATGAATTCCATTTTGAAGATTAGAGATTTCAGTCATCAATGAAAGAAAACCTTTTAATGGCGAACATGTTTTATGCACAGTCCTCTACTGTATCACACACAAGCACAGAACAAGGCTGTTATGCTATAACTACATGAACACTGGTGTTTAATGAGTTAAAGTTAGGTAGTTAAAAAGTGCTTTTTTTTTATGGCTTACTTGTTTCTCTAAAGCTAATCAATAGCTTCCTCAGTATGTGGTCATGGAACTATTTGCATAAATGTGCGCATATGTTTGTGTGAGTTTTGTGTTATGTCTTTGTTTATCATATTTATTTCTTCTTGAGCCCACCCTCTTCCTTTTATGCCGGGTCATAAATCGTATAAAGTACCCTTTGTGTGCGTGTGAGTGTGTGCACTTGTGTGTGTTTATTTATGTGTGTGAGAAAATGAATGTTGTGTACATTTTACCACCATATTCTCCCGGGCCCTCTGTCAATAAAATGGTGCAGAGGGTGAGGCTGTGTGTGTGTGTGTGTGTGTGGGTGTGTGTGTACGTGTGTACGTGAGTACGGGAGAGTATTGTGTGAGAGATGTGTGTCATGTGGCGCTCACACAAATCACAAATCATTTCTACTGTGATGCATAAACATGAAACAGCACAGTAAGAAAGCTCAGCATAGAGCAGAACACAGAAGAATACAGGGATGGAGCAGAACACAGAAGAATACAGGGATAGAGCAGAACACAGAAGAATACAGGGATAGAGCAGAACACAGAAGAATACAGGGATAGAGCAGAACACAGAAGAATACAGGGATAGAGCAGAACACAGAATAATACAGGGATGGAGCAGAACACAGAAGAATACAGGGATAGAGCAGAACACAGAAGAATACAGGGATGGAGCAGAACACAGAAGAATACAGGGATAGAGCAGAATACAGGAATAGAGCAGAATACAGGGATAGAGCAGAACACAGAAGAATACAGGGATAGAGCAGAATACAGGGATGGAGCAGAACACAGAAGAATACAGGGATAGAGCAGAACACAGAAGAATACAGGGATAGAGCAGAACACAGAAGAATACAGGGATAGAGCAGAACACAGAAGAATACAGGGATAGAGCAGAACACAGAAGAATACAGGGATGGAGCAGAACACAGAAGAATACAGGGATGGAGCAGAACACAGAAGAATACAGGGATAGAGCAGAACACAGAAGAATACAGGGATAGAGCAGAACACAGAAGAATACAGGGATAGAGCAGAACACAGAAGAATACAGGGATAGAGCAGAACACAGAAGAATACAGGGATAGAGCAGAACACAGAAGAATACAGGGATAGAGCAGAACACAGAAGAATACAGGGATGGAGCAGAACACAGAAGAATACAGGGATAGAGCAGAATACAGGGATAGAGCAGAATACAGGGATAGAGCAGAACACAGAAGAATACAGGGATAGAGCAGAATACAGGGATAGAGCAGAACACAGAAGAATACAGGGATTAGAGCAGAACACAGAAGAATACAGGATAGAGCAGAACACAGAAGAATACAGGGATAGAGCAGAACACAGAAGAATACAGGGGATAGAGCAGAACACAGAAGAATACAGGGATAGAGCAGAACACAGAAGAATACAGGGATAGGAGGAGAACACAGAGAATACAGGGATAGAGCAGAATACAGGATAGAGAACAGAAGAATCAGGGATAGAGCAGAATACAGAGATAGAGGCAGAACACAGAAGAATACAGGGATAGCAGAACCAGAGAATACAGGGATAGAGCAGAACACAGAAGAATACAGGGATTAGAGCAGAACACAGAAGAATACAGGGATAGAGCAGAACACAGAAGATACAGGGATAGAGCAGAACACAGAAGAATACAGGGATAGAGCAGAACACAGAAGAATACAGGGATAGAGCAGAACACAGAAGAATACAGGATAGAGCAGAATACAGGGATAGAGCAGAATACAGGGATAGAGCAGAACACAGAAGAATACAGGGATGGAGCAGAACACAGAAGAATACAGGGATAGAGCAGAACACAGAAGAATACAGGGATAGAGCAGAACACAGAAGAATACAGGGATAGAGCAGAACACAGAAGAATACAGGGATAGAGCAGAACACAGAAGAATACAGGGATGGAGAAGAATACAGGGATGGAGCAGAACACAGAAGAATACAGGGATGGAGCAGAACACAGAAGAATACAGGGATAGAGCAGAACACAGAAGAATACAGGGATAGAGCAGAACACAGAAGAATACAGGGATAGAGCAGAACACAGAAGAATACAGGGATGGAGCAGAACACAGAAGAATACAGGGATGGAGCAGAACACAGAAGAATACAGGGATGGAGCAGAACACAGAAGAATACAGGGATAGAGCAGAACACAGAAGAATACAGGGATGGAGTAGAACACAGAAGAATACAGGGATGGAGCAGAACACAGAAGAATACAGGGATGGAGCAGAACACAGAAGAATACAGGGATGGAGCAGAACACAGAAGAATACAGGGATAGAGCAGAACACAGAAGAATACAGGGATAGAGCAGAACACAGAAGAATACAGGGATAGAGCAGAACACAGAAGAATACAGGGATGGAGTAGAACACAGAAGAATACAGGGATAGAGCAGAACACAGAAGAATACAGGGATAGAGCAGAACACAGAAGAATACAGGGATAGAGCAGAACACAGAAGAATACAGGGATGGAGTAGAACACAGAAGAATACAGGGATGGAGCAGAACACAGAAGAATACAGGGATGGAGCAGAACACAGAAGAATACAGGGATGGAGCAGAACACAGAAGAATACAGGGATAGAGCAGAACACAGAAGAATACAGGGATAGAGCAGAACACAGAAGAATACAGGGATAGAACACAGAAGAATACAGGGATAGAGCAGAACACAGAAGAATACAGGGATGGAGCAGAACACAGAAGAATACAGGGATGGAGCAGAACACAGAAGAATACAGGGATAGAGCAGAAAACACTTGACGATCGTGCAGCGGGTTTGAATCCTCTCATGTCTTCACACTGACTTTGTAAGCAATCACACCACTTAGGGTTAGGGTAGGGGTTTCAGAAAGTATTGTTTCGCAATGTTATGTTTTGTGGTACTGTATCGATTCTCCTAAACACTATCAATATTAATGAACAGTTAAACATATATATATATACAGTATATCTCAAAAGTGAGTACACCCTTTAGATTTTTGCAAATATTCTGTTATATCCTTTCAGGGGATAACATTATCCTACTGAAACTTTGATATAACTTAAAGTAGTCAGTGTGCTGCTTGAATAACAGTATAGATTTATTGTCCTTTGAAAATTACTCAGTACACAGCTGTTAATGTCTAAACAGCTGGCAACAAAAGTGAGTACACCCCATAGTGAACATGTCTAAATTGTGCCCAAAGTGTCAATATTTTGTGTGACCACCATTGTTATCTAGCACTGCTTTAACCCTCCTGGGCATGGAATTCACCAGAGCTGCACAGGTTGCTTCTGGAATCTTCTTCCACTCCTCCACGACGACATCACGGAGCGCACGGATGTTGGACACCTTGCACTCCTCCACCTTCCTCTTGAGGATGCCCCACATGTGCTCAATTGGGTTTAGGTCTGGAGACATACTTGGCCAGTCCATCACCTTAACCTTCAGCTTCTTCAGCAAGGCCGTTGTCATCTTGGAGGTGTGTTTAGGGTCATTATCATGTTGGAAAACTGCCCTACGGCCCAGTTTCCGAAGAGAGGGGATCATGCTCTGCTGCAGGATGTCACAGTATATATTGGAATTCATGTGTCCCTCAATGAAATGCAGCTCCCCAGTGCCGGCAGCACTCATGCAGCCCCAGACCATGATGCTGCCACCACCATGCTTGACTGTAGGCAAAACACATTTGTCTTGGTACTCCTCACCAGGGTGCCGCCACACACGCCGGACACCATCTGACCCAAACAGGTTTATTTTGGTCTCATCAGACCACAGGACATGGTTCCAGTAACTCATGTTCTTGGATTCATTGTCTTCAGCAAACTGTTTGCGGGCTTTCTTATGCATCGGTTTCAGAAGGGGCTTCTGTCTGGGGCGACGGCCATACAAACCGATTTGATGCAGTGTGCGGCGTATGGTCTGGGCACTGACAGGCTGACATCCCACTTCTGCAACCTCTGCAGCAATGCTGGAAGCACTCGCACGTCTATTTTTGGAAACCAACCTCTGGATATGACGCTGAGCACGTGGACTCAACTTCTTTGGTCGACCCTGGCGAGGCCTGTTCCGAGTGGAACCTGTCCTGGAAAACCGCTGTATGATCTTAGCCACTGTGCTGCAACTCATTTTCATGGTGTTGGCAATCTTCTTATAGCCAAGGCCATCTTTGTGAAGCGCAATAATCCTTTTTTTCAGCCGCTCAGAGAGTTCCTTGCCATGAGGTGCCATGTTGTCCAGCATTCAGAGAGAATTGTGCCCAAAACACCAAATTTAACAGCCCTGCTTATCATTTACACCTGAATCCTTGTAACACTAACGAGTCACATGACACCAGGGCGGGAAAACAACATCATTGGGCACAATTAGGACATGTTCACTATGGGGTGTACTCACTTTTGTTGCCAGCTGTTTAGACATTAACAGCTGTGTACTGAGTAATTTTCAAAGGACAATAAATCTATACTGTTATTCAAGCAGCACACTGACTACTTTAAGTTATATCAAAGTTTCAGTAGGATAATGTTATCCCCTGAAAGGATATAACAGAATATTTGCAAAAATCTAAAGGGTGTACTCACTTTTGAGATATACTGTGTATATATATATATATATATATATATATATATAGTCTGTATTTATATGTATGTTACATATTTTTATTTACTTAATTACTTTACCTAAAAAAACCTTCCCTTTTATTATTTTTTCTTTGTCTTTACTGATATAGACACATGTTACATCCTTTGTTCAGATTGCACAATAGCATCTATGATGTTGGATGTTACAGGGACTGCATTACAAAACAGAAGTAAACTTTTTCTTACTCTGATTTAGGAGGAATGTGGGGTGTTCATTAAACTATGACAGTTTTCCTGCAATTAGATGACACGTCATGACGCGCATCGTATCGCCAGATATTTGCCAAAACACAGCCTTAGTTTGAGGAGGCCTTGATAAAATAAAATGGGACACCGCTCATGCCTCGTCCAACAAGGATGCTGGAAGACATTAAGTCCAACGAGGATTACCACTCTATTCTCTTCTTGGTTTGTCCGGTGTTATGTGTAGACCTTGATGCAAAACATGTTGTTGAGAAAAAGTGTACGTGGGATTCTACTTTCCACGAGCACATGCAATCAGAAAGGGGTGGTCAGAGGGTGAAGACGAGAAGAAAGGGAAGATGTGGGATGTAAATGGATTTCCTATAAATGTGAGTGTGTATTTCTGTCCATGTGGTGCACTTGTGATGAGCTGCCAGCTTGCCTAAGGTATTTCTCTGCCTTCTACATTCTGGGATAAAATACTCCCCATGATGAAGAATAAGGTGGTAACAAAAAAAAAAAAAAAAAAGACATTGCTTGATAAAATGCTGAAATACGAACAGAATAGAAAAACAAGTTGATGGGACAATCCAGACTAAGACAAGTGTTTAGCTCAGTCATTAAGTGCAGTTAACATCTGATTTCATTCTGCTCCAAATGTGCACAGTATGTGTTGTGTGTTGCTGCACTCAGACATATACACACACACACACACACACACACACACACTCTGAGGCTAGATTGTGTTTCACTGTAATGCATTCTCTACACAGCACTGTACATATTCTGCATGAACAGCTTGGCTCAATATATAGTGTTACTCTCATCGCTCCAGTGAAGTTCAGATTGAAAAAGAGAATGAATGACAGACGGGTACTTCACTACATCTTCTGTCTTAAATATGTTCTCAACATTAACACATTAGGGTTTAACAAAAAGTGAGACACCAGACTAGTTTGGTAGATGAAAGTAGTACCAAAAGGACATTTAAACAAAGTTTCCTGTTGCGTAAGGGTGAGAGCTGCAATAGACATGATTTGTGATGTGAGACTGGGTGTAATGTGTTTTCAGCGCTGCAGCTATTATAGTCATTCACACAGCTCTCTGGCTTTATGCTTTCAAAGAGAGGAAGGAGAACAAAGGGGCCAGAGAAAAATATGTATAGGTAGAGAATTATACACCTGGGTTTTTGATTGGAGTTTACAAGTTGGAATAACGTGGAATGCAATATTTAGTGTTTTAAATAATGTTATTGATTTTAAATTTCATATAAATGTTGTTATTTTTGAAGGCAAAAATTGAAATTAATGTATATTTGATCAGGGTTGTTTTTTCTGGATGATAGGTGTTTTATTTTGTAGAATTCTTTTGTTCGAATAACAGCAGTTCCTTTTTCTAGTAAAAAAATACAAATTTTAATTTGATTGAATTGTCTAGCCTGTTGCTAAGTTGTTAGTTGTTGTTAGCGTGCTTCCGGTATGAAGTATGGTATAATTCTGAGTCGAATATCTCTTGACGGCCGGACATACACGGACATAAGTGTGTTTGTAGTTGTTTTCTGTATTTGCTATTCTATTCTTTGTTGGCCGTGTGTGCAGACATGGAGACACACTGCTGATAATTAGATGTTTTGTTTTGTATATTTCTTTAGCGTTTATCACCTGATCCAAGACCCCTGTTAGCGATGCAATATCCAAAACTGTAACCCAGGATGTACTAACCCCAATCCAGAGCTGCAGGGTTTCCCTCCAAAGTGTCAACAACAGTAATGTTGGCCCAAGTCTAGCGTTAGGACGAGGACTGTACAGATTTGCAATTGTTAAAAACTTATTT
Source organism: Cottoperca gobio (assembly GCF_900634415.1). Lineage (NCBI taxonomy): Eukaryota > Metazoa > Chordata > Actinopteri > Perciformes > Bovichtidae > Cottoperca > Cottoperca gobio. The sequence goes on along the minus strand of NC_041375.1, from coordinate 8,493,968 downwards.
TGGCCTGAAGATGTCTAGTTTTACAGAAACGAATGCCCACATATGACATTAGGGGTCACATGCTGAGTACTGGTAATGCAACACTTGTTCGCAGATACTTATGGAGACAGGAAGAAAGTCTCATGTTATTTCTCTGACTGTTCATAAATCTCCGGATGGTGCATCAGTATGTTTTTCCTCCTTCCATCAAATTGGACACTGCAATTCTAATGGTGCATGTGTGTATAATGTGACTTTCTATAATTCCATCCTCTGTGGATATGTGTGTGTGTGCATGACTCACAAGGGTGCCCAGGGGTCAGTGTTGATATGCTGTATATATTATATGTTGACAGACGGACAGAATATTCATATGATTGATATTTTTCTTTTCTTGCCTTTTGCAAGAGGAAAAGGAAAAGATGGAAAAGCCGATATGGATGAAGGCAGTCAGAATGATAAAGAGATTGATATTGTTGTGTGTGTGTGTAGTGTGTGTGTGTTTGCATGCACGTACACAGTGAGTGTGTCTGGTCTCTATCTCTGCAGTCAAACCTCTGCCGGCTGATGTCAGAAAAATGACTGTTTGTATAAACATGTGGCTTCCACTGGCTGGCTCATCATCAGCTGGTTGGTGGCCGTGTCAGTCAAAGTTCTTCCAAGTGTTGTATATTAATATTAATACAAATTGTATGTTTGCTTGTGTGTGGCAGTGTGGACAGGATCCAGCAGCTAAGAAGAGAATACCAGCATGCGAGGAGAGAAGGAATGGTGCCGCCTTATGAGGAACTGGACCCACGACGCAGAGGACACGAGAACGACGCACACAGGGTGAGGAGCTCAGACACACACACACACACAGCCTCAAAATCTCTCAGCATGACTTTTGTTCAAGCTTTCATTAATCTGTCCATCATCAGGTTGTCTTTCCATAAGGTGATATGTGTATATGTGTACCGAGCAGTTTGTTTCTTATCCCCCATCACCTATCAGGATGAGCGCTGCTTTTATTGCGTCGTGATCAACTTTAGCTGTCAGATGCGAGGTACTCCTTGACGGGAATGTCTCCTGTAGGCATTGAAGTGATAGAACAGAGGATAGAGATACAGAGGAGATAAGTAGACGTTTTACTGACTTGTCATCCTGAAGTTACTGTTTTTCAAATCTCAGAATCATAATCACGTGGTCACAGATCCACTTCTGAGCTGGCTGAGTCATGCTGGAAGAAGCTCAAAAAAAAAACGTTTGCCATAACTGGTGCGTCAATAATGTGCTAACAAGAAACCGCCTCCCACACGCGTACCAGGGGTCACCCTGCAATGACTGTGTTAGCTGTCCGGGAAAATGTCAGGACTGCATTTTTATAATGTGTCATTAATTTCCGATATCTCTTTGACATTCAGACACTGACAATATGTTTCTTCTTGCTCGCTGCTTGTTTTCTTTCAGCTGTTTATACAGTATATCAATGCTAATGTTAACGCTGTGTTTCTTTAAGGCTAGAGTCGACACTCGCAGGTGCTTTATGGGCTACATTGTTAATAGAGCAAAACCTGTTTATTTATACAACACTTTTATTTGTCATTTAGCACGGGTAAAAGAACCGCCTCAGATCAACAGTTGACGTCATGGAAACCGTAGAATGAGTTATGGTCAGTGAATATTAAATCTGTCGGGATACACAGTGTTGCAGGCGACTTGAGGCTCCTTATTTGGACAAAGAACATCCAGAAACCATCCAGTTAAGAAAAACAAACCTTAATCAGCACTCTCTCAGGTATCGTTGAGTACAGTTTGTCTTTTCAGAACACACACAGCGCTCGTTATCTTTAAGTCTTGCTTCAAGACCAACTTTATTACTGTGAAGCCAGGTGCTTCCTGATTCTCAACTTCTTGTCTTCTTGTCACACTGACATTAAAGCTTCCGTGGCTTTTTGAGGAAATAATAAAATCTCTCTGAGCAACTTAAGTGAGTCTTCACCATGGAGCTAAACATTCATCCGCTTTGACAAATGGACAGGTTTATTTATTGCATCACATCAAAGCTAAACCACTGCACCATGATCTTCAGTCAGAGTCAGAAGCGTCTGTACCAGGATACTGTGGAAGCAACAAAATAAATCAATGTTTGTGTTTTTTGTCTACACAATGGCAGCTAGCAACTCCATGTTTCTACATGCTGAGGAGGGGACCCTTCGTAAGAACTGGCTTTGTGTGTGTGTGTGTGTGTGTGTGTGTGTGTGCGTTACTAAAAGAAGTTACAGTACAGCGCGCACAAGTCCTCAGTGATGTGTTAGTACAGTAGAAGTCAGTACTGCTCACAGGAATCCACATACCGAGAAGTCATGTTCTAAATGCAATAACTAAGTCGATGCACTAAGTGATCTACTTAGTAACAAGAACATTGTGCCACCAACATGCTGTGTTAACAGGTGGAGTCAGCATGCTATCACTCCGCCATTAGTGTCCCTCAACTCTATAGGATGTCCGTGCTCTTTCATGGACGTAATATCAGAGTTGTGTGTGAACTACACTGTTAAATGGAAATGAGTAAACTAGAAAGGAGAAGAATAAGTAAAAGTGGAGTAAGCTATTTGACGAAAGTAAGATCTCGTTCCAGGGCACGAAGCCCCAAAGTTACAAGGCTTGTTCCTGGTCTTTAGCTTTGACTGTGGAATAGATCACTGCTGGAGGATCTCAGATGTAACAGTGCGATGATGTAGCCAGGTGCCAGGCCATATACAGAGGCTACAACAGGTTGAATGTGATGCCTTCATGTAGTTTTAGTAAAAAGCCTTGCTGCTGAGTTTTGCACAGACTGTATCCTGCCCGAGGATCTTTGATTAAAACAGGTCAAAAGAGCAGGTTAGTGACATTAAACATTTAACTTAATCTAACACTTTTGTATTGAGAAGTGAGCATAAACGCAACATCAACCAATTAAATCAAGCCAAGCAAACGTGTCGAACATGCATAGCATGTTTTGTTTTCTATGCTTTATTTAATGTTAGTTTTATTGTCCATTTGTTGGACAAACATAGCAATCTAAAGACTCCATGATATTGTGAAGGGCATTTTTTCACTATTTTCTAAAATGTTATAGACCAAACGATTAATTACGAAAAGAATTGGCCGATTAATTGTTAATGGACAATATAATCTTAAGTATCTGCCCTACTCAGCAGTTTATTTTAAATTGATTATTGGGTGGTTTGAAATAGTGAACTCAACATTGAATGATTCAGGTGCAGGGCCTGTGTCATTGTATCCACAAAGTGTATTTACTCAAAGTTATACCTGGCCCACTTTAATTCAGATCTTAAAGTCATTTGGTTTGTGACCAGCCAGAGGCAATCTCCTTTCCCCTGCGATCGATAGCCACACATTACATCGTTCTCTGCTTCCAAATGAGAAAACTTTGTTGTTGTTTATAAAGCTGAGAGCGAGAGCAATTAGCATGCTTCAGAGGTGGAAATTAAGTTTGAAGTTTGAAAGTTGAAGAAGGGAAAAGGAAAATAAAATCAAAAGAAAAGAAAAACACGCTAGTAGCAGTCGCCACAGTGCCTAACAAGCCGCTCTCATTAAGGATGATGCATTTATTAATTACAGCAGAGGCGATTATTTACCTGACTTGCTTTTTGTGGGAAGTGTAGAAGGAGAAGTGATAGTTATGGAGCTGAGCCGACGGCAAACTAATTCAATTTCACTTTTATTGGTTTGTTTGTTCCTCCATAAGACCTTTTATTTTTTTGTATAGGATTTGCTGAATGACTATGAAAAGTAAAAGCAATGGGAAGTTAAGTATAGAGGAGAGAGAGGAGAGAGGGAGAGGAGGGGGAGAGAGGAGAGAGAGAGAGAGAGAGAGAGAGAGAGTTCCTCATGCAGCGTTGCCACAGTGTACTGAGTGTTTCTTTCCCCCCATGGCTCCATTACCATCTCATTGATTCATGGTTATGGGATAGCTGTCTCTGCTAGCAAAATTATGTTTGCCTAAAAACAATTATCAAACAACAAAAGCCACGCCACAAGTTTGTTTCCAAGAGAGTGCATTGTGTGCTTGCGGGTGGGTGTGTGTGTGTGCGTGTGTGTGTGTGTGTGTGTGTGTATTTTGGAAGACAACAACAGACTTTCTCCCTAAGGAGAGAGGGAACTAAATCAACAGGGCGCTGTTGCTGTTGTCACATTCACATACACACACAATCCTACACAGAGGGTATGGAAGCCAATTGTTATAGTGGGCGGTGTGACACGGCCTTTATTATAAGAGTTAATTATAATGAAAAGCTTTCATCTCATTTTTCCTGTACTTTAGGCTTAAATATACGTGTTGATTTACAGCAAGTCATTGAATTACTAATGGCATTGTGTCGTGTGATGCAGAATGAAATGGCATGCAAGCCTCAGATTAGAACACACTGAGTTTGTGCTCCTGTCTGACTTTTATATGGATTATTCTCTAAACTGGTTTTTAACCTGTGAAAGGGCCTACTCTCCTTTTTGCACCGTGATCATTTGTTACAAAGGTGCATACAGCCACAGTTTACGTGGGGATACACATTTTAGGACGATATGTGTATCTGTCTCTTTAATTCACAGCCTTATCTTTGTCTTCATGTCCATGTCCTCCTTTTGAGTCCTGTTGTTTTAAAATCCCTCGTGTTTACTAAAGCTAAGTGGTGTCAGCAGACCATGAAGCTATGGTTTGGATTTCTTCTATATTCTTGCATTTGAGCCAACAATAAGAAATATTCTCCCTCAGTGAAACAGAGTTTTGCTTTTTGATAGGATATTTTAGTAACTGATATTACCTTGCCTTACTTTGTTTTCTTTGACAGTTGTTATTTTACATGTACTCAACGTCAACTGGAAAAGAGGAAAACTTCTATCTTTCTTCATCTTTGAGATCTTGTAATTAAGACAGCAAACAAGACCATGTGTCATCCCATTGAATAATGGCCAGAGCGTACTAACTCTGCTGGAGTGCAGAGAGGTTGTCTGCTTTGTTCGGGTGCTTTATGGTGTGATGGGGTTTGTTACTTTTTCTTTTGGCAGAGCAGCAGATGACTGTGACAAATAAGGCAGATCGGGCCCGTCTTTGATGAAGGTGAACAGATGTCATGTTGGAGGCTTTGCCTTTAGTTTGCGTGCCAATCGTGGCTGTGTGTGATGCCTTGCCGACACATGGCAGCTTCACGATTGTATTTTCATCAAGCCGCCAGGAGAGCATTCTGCTCTAACATTTACACATTGGCCCGATCAACAAAATGTATTTGTCATCCAATTATGTTTGGTAAACAATAATACTGACTTGTACATACCTATATAATTGTGTCATGTGTTCTTTTTTTCAAGTATGAGGATGTCTCATAATGTGGTTATTAAGTTATTTATTACACATGTAAATTAAAGCAATAGACAATTAGATTGTGGATAGAAAAAAGCCGAGCAATAGTTACTCAAATAATTCCATATAACATATAGGGTAATTAGTGTGTTATGCTATCTGTGTTTTTAGCCAAATAATATTCTAACGACACGCATAACTCCTTTGTATAGCTCGGCGCCGAATGATTAAAACCAAAAATCTGAATCATTGGTAGAAGAGCGCTCTAATGAAGTGCATGCTTGTGATGCTGGGATGATATAATGAAGTGCAATGCATGTACAGTATTATTGTGTGTTTATAGGGAAATTACATTTGATATAATCTGCATGTCTTTGGACTGTGGGGAAAAGACCCACTCAGAAACATGGAGAACATGCAAACTCCAAGTTTCCCCATCCAGTCCTGATGCTGTACGGATGTGTGTGCCTGTGTGTCCAGCCAGCTGACACACCGCTCTCCTTTATCTTTCCAGTCAATATAATGTTCTCTCCGGCTAATAAAGCTTTAAAATCAGACTGAACAGTTTCCTAGCAGATAGTCAGAAGGTTTTTAATGAATAATTAGATATTCAATGTCTCCCTTGTTTACATAAGAACATGCAGGAATAACTTTAGAGCCTTTGCAATAAGTCACGTCCCTCAGTCATGCTCATGTCCCTAACAGGCATTTATGGAATGAGCATAAACTAACTGCTGTTATTCTTGTGTCAAACACTTGTTCTTGAGTTTTTTGTGTTTCTAGCTTAGTTGTTTTTTTAGTCTAGCGTAGCAACAACTTGTGTTAGAATATGTATGATAGATACAGCAGATGGATAGATAGATCTACACTAAACAACAAGATTATGTTTCTTTCCTCTGAAGATAATAGGCGACATTTAAACGCAGATTCTATTGCCTTTAACACGCAGAGGAAAACATCTGGAATGAATTCAGTTTGGTTGTTTTTGGCAGAGAAGATCAAAAATGGCAAAATGCTCCTGGACACAAAACTGGCAGAATTGCTCGTCTGTGCCGCCCCCAAACGTTGCTCATGCACGGTTATAAGAGGATCTTGTATCATATCCTGTTGATCGGGACTTGCCTGCACTATGCATACACGCTGTGCATGCGCCTGTTGATGTGTCTGCCGCTTTATTTTTTTACGTGTATTGTGTGTTTCTGGAATTTCTCTTTGTCTTTTGGTTCAAGGTTTCAGCCCTCTGAACGGAGTCCAATATTCTCTCTAACCTTGTCACTGTTACCACCCAGGGACAGGCAAACCATTGTCTAATCCACAATAGGATTTGGGAAAATCCCAGCATGTGATTCCCATAACCTTTCTTCATTTTATCCTCCTTTTTTTTTGCGCGTTTTAAACTCACTCCTGAAAATGTCTTCCTTTTTCTCACTTTCATCCAGTTGTCTGACACCTTTTGTGAAAATGCGTTGCATCTGTTGGTAATTTAGCCCACTTTACTTTTTAAAGACTTCATAAAGGCCTCAACAATTGTGTGTATTCCCACTATAATGGGATACTTTATTTCCACTACTTCCCCTTTTAATGATCTCGATACCATTTTTGAAAAACACCGCCTCAGGGAAAGTTAAAATAGGTCAGCAATACTTGGTCACTGACACCGTGTTGACCTGCACAAAGACAGAGAGCCTTTTCACAAAAACGCAATTTAGAGCCACAATCTGTGTACATGTGGCTATATTAGTCACGAGTATCACCCACTGAGACCCGTGACTAACAATGAACTCAGTTTTTCCATCCTGTAGAAACACAATAAAGCAGTGCCACTGTACAGAATCGCTCTCTATGCGGAGTGCAGGGTGAATTAAGGTCTCTTAATACTTCTTCTCTGATTGTTCTCACGCACACACAGACAAGAGTTGTATCCTGTGAAAGAATCATTGTGCTGCTAATCTTTGACCTTGAATAGATAAATGACCTTTCATTGTGACATTTTGTGATACATGATGTATCTATGTTTAACAAAAGATCACGGACAGACGTCACGTGAGAACGTACGCTACAGTAGTGTAGCCGAGGGTTACGAGTTGCACCTCTACTTGTGAGGATTATGAACAACACAGAGGCACCGTAGTCCGAACAAAGACGTGCACCTTATTACTCCTTTCAACCTCGTCAAACGCAGCGTCTACCAGATCCACTCCTTCCGTTTCTTCCTTTCACAATAAAAGCCCTAAAAAAAGGGAACTGGGAGCGTTTCACTAGAAGGAAACTTAATAAAGAACGATGCTTAATCCATCCAGTTGTCTAAAGGAACACCACAACTATAAATGTATCACTGTCTTATTCTTTCTGACCGCGCTGGTGGAAGTTGGTAGTGGGTAAGATCTACCTTTACAGGTAATATTTCCAATAACATGTTCTGCTTGAATAAATCTTGTTCTCTCAATAGAGTTCTATAAATGCCACAGACCTCTAAAGGGAGATATTTTGTCCATACTGTGGAGGAGTACTGGGCAGACCTATGTATTTGTCATTTTATAGCCATACTGGGGCAAACAAAACCCCTTTACCCACGCTCTCTCCGTGACACACACACAATACACACAACTCTTTTCTTTCATGACCTCTAAACTGTTCATGTGAGCCATTATAAAATAGAAATAGCCGTGCTACCTTGGGTGTTTTATAGGTGGACAGGCAGGGAATCGAACCCCAACTCTCTATAAGTGGAAAGGGACAGTAGTAAACCTTGTAGCTGAGTGTAGCCCTTTGTTACAACAGACAGGTTTAAGAGAGCTGTTTGTGCTCTACATGAAAACTGTTTTTCAACTCCCTCTCAATCCATTCTCTGTCTCTCTCTCTCTCTCTCTCCCTGTCTCTCTCCTCTATCTCTCTCTCTCTCTATCTCTCTCCCTCTCAATCCATTCTCTGTCCTCTCTTCTCTCTCTCTCTCCTGTCTCTCTCCTCTATCTCTCTCTCTCCTCTCTATCTCTCTCCCTCTCAATCATTCTCTGTCCTCTCTCTCTCTCTCTCCCTGTCTCTCTCCTCTATCTCTCTCTCTATCTCTCTCCCTCTCAATCCATTCTCTGTCTCTCTCTCTCTCTATCCCTGTCTTTCTCCTGTATCTCTCTCCCTCTCAATCCATTCTCTGTCTCTCTCTCTCTCTCTCTCTCTCTCTCACCTGTCTCTCTCCTCTATCTCTCTCTCTCTCTCTATCTCTCTCCCTCTCAACTATTCTCTGTCTCTACTCTCTCTCGCTCTCCAATCTTTCTCTGTCGCTCTCTCTCCCTCTCATCCATTTCTCTCTCGCTCTCTCTCTCGCTCTCTCTCTCGCTCTCTCTCTCCTCTCTCACTCTCACTGTCTCTCTCTCATCCTCTCTCTCTCTCTCTCTCCTCTCCTCTCTCTCTCTCTCTCTGTCTCTCTCTCTCTCTCTCTCTCTCTCTCTGGTTCACCTTCGTTCAGCATGTTGTCCCTCTCTAAACCTCTCTGTTCCCCATTCTTCCCTCTCCAGCAGGAGTTGCATCATTATGTTTCTATTCAATATGACATTGGGCCATAAAACGCTGCTGTTGTTTGGTTAATAGGTCTTTCCATTTATACATACTATAATATATCCTCCTGTCACAGAGTTCAAACACTTGGACAGAGAGGAGGATGGGGGGAAAAGAGTGTGTTCATCACACATATGTAACTGTATGTACAGTGTGTGGAGCGAGTGCAATGAGAAAGAGAGAAAGAGAAAAAGTTTTCTTCAGCATGCAGACTGTGCCAAGTAAAGCCATATTTCTCCAGTCTTCATTATTAATGTCAGCTCCGGGTGACCATAAATCCACTGGAATATACTGTACCACATCACCCCAACACTAAATACTGCACTGCTGGCAACATACGCACACACACACACACACACACACACACACACACACACACACACACACACACACACACACACACACACACACAAACCCAGCACACTCGCCGACTGCATTTCTAATCTGATGATTTGAAGGTGATACATTTTAAACGGTCCTAATATGTAATTATTTGCTCAATCGGCACGTACACACAAATAGCAAAGCCCAATTGTTATGGCCACAGGCACATGTATACACATGCAGTACATAAACACACTTAAGACATACATGCTTATTGACTCACCCAAACGCTCACTCACATACACACTGCCAAGTTCAAACCCTAAACCACAAGATTCTCTCATGGAAAAACACATCAGCGCTGTTAGAACCCGATGCTCAGAGCAGATGCTCTGTTTCTCACTCTCGTCTTAATTCAGCCTAAACATAATGAACTTGTATTCAACTAGCAGCTCAAGTGCATGAGGGAGACTTTTCAGCTGTGAGGACTTTCCTTGCACTAAGTGTGCTGACAGATTGCACTAAGAATTGAATCACTTCGTAAATTTAGCCTATTGCTCAAATTGCATGAAGTTCAACGTAAATTTGTCATCTGGCAAATCAGCATTATTTCTTGTTGGCTTCAGTGAATACAAGAAGGACTGACTGGGTGAAGAAGTGAATGCTAGTAAAGAAGATGCATGTCAGACTGTTTTTGAGCAGAGGTGTGAATGACTAAGATGAGCTGGTTTGCAAAGGTTATATGGCGCAGGAATGACACAGACAGCATCGCCCTGAGAAACACACACACACACATACACACACTTCTGAAGACCAATACATACATTGCAGTCAGATGGTGGTGTTTCCTGTGTGATCATGGGTTTGAGCACAACGCTGTCTCTCACTCAGACCTTATAAGGACAAGTTGAACATTGGAACGGTACAAATGTGCTGAATCTAATGGAACAGAAAGGAAACTGGGATTACACTGATGGTCCAGAACAACTGCGAGGGATCAGGACGAGGGGGAAAAAAGGCAAATACAAAGCAGTTAGAGAGCAGATCTTCTATATTGTACAAGCTTTCCTTTTCAGTGTGAGTTTGTTTTAGCAAAGCTGTAATGCTTCTTCAAGGGAAAATGTTCTGCACAGCATGAAAGTCAGGGAAGAACTTGTAGACTGTGAATCAGAGCTGTGGACTTGTGTCACAAATTAGACTGTTAGAGTGATTAACACTATTCATTCTCAGCAAGTCAACACTTAATTCCCCAGATCAGCTTTGTTTAAACCAATCCGACAGCGTCCAATCAAGTTGTAGGAGCAGCCATGAAGAACTAACGTTACGTTGCTGAACTTCATGCCAAAAAAAACATACCAAAGATTAGTTTGCATGCAAACTGTGGTCAACAGAAAATGAATCGCAGTATGTAAGATGTGCAGGGCACATTTGGACTTAAGACTTGACTTGGGACCCCCACCTCTGCTGTGAATATTTGCAAATGACCTTCCATGTCCTTTATTATTATTCCTATTATTATTATTATTATTATTATTATTATTATTATTATTGCCTTTGCTATCTTTCTTCGCCTCCCTCCCTCTTTCATGTACACCCCCTGCTCTATCTGTGTCTGTGTTGATGTATGTGAGCACGGCCAGCAGCAGGTCAGGAGGTTGTAATCCCCAAGTCAGACAAGACGGGATCAGTGCCGACTCAGCGGACCCAGACATATAGCCGCGTCTACTGGGACTAGCGTAGACGTACTCAGACACACACTACAGATATGATATACATCCTCTCACTGCCTCAGTCAATAATGGAGATACTCTCATGCTCCGACATTTATTGTTCCTCTGTCTCCCCTACATTCTCTTTCTGTCTCTTTTCAGTCCCCATAGACCACTGCACCATTGAGCTAAACTCTCTCTCTCTCTCTCTCTCTCTCTCTCTCTCTCTCTCTCTCTCTCTCTCTCTCTCTCTCTCTCTCTCTCTCTCTCTCTCTCTCTCTCTCTCACTCACACACCAAGTCATGAGGTAATCTTCAGCAAGGTTCGGTGATTATGACTGACTGGAGCAATTAAGGACTGACTCATCGTCAAGGATTTGGCGACCATTAACAGTTAAATCATTCACACCGGCCGACTGAGTAAGATGGTGGGGGGGTGTGTGTGGGGGCGTGTGTGTGCTGGAGTGAGGCGGTGTAATGGCACATGTAGCTACTGAGAGAATGTAGAGAAGTCTCAAAAGTGATTCCAGTTTGAAGAAAAACTCAGAACCCTGCCAAGGTGGCTCCCAGAAGAGGATCTGTGTGTGTGTCTGTGTATGTGTCTGTGTGTCTGTGTGTGTGTGTGTGTAGTGAAGAGTTAACTTCAGGCTCATATGAAAGCAGCTCGAGCCACTGCAGAACATCAAACCGAATGCATAACCATTATGAGTCAGGCTGGTCCAAGCCAAGTCACACAGCCTCCGTTTGATTTGGCTGGAGAATACTGGAGGCAAACCTGGTGCTGATAGAGATCATCTTACACCCCTCTGTCTCACACACACACACACACACACACATACAACCCATTATCCAATCAAGTATAAATATCTAAAACAATACAAACATGACCTACAGTAGGCCTACTTCTGTACACTCCTGCAACACACTGCAACTGTGAGGTCCTTTACAAACAGTGGATCCAGTAAAAGCTTGGAGCTTACATCAAACAGCCGGCCATGTTGTTCTTTTCTCACCAAAGTATTGATCATGTGACCGCAGCGTTCTGCTTCTATTTTAGGATCATGATACTTTACTTCCTCCCCCCCCCCACAGTCATTTAAAAAGAACCCTCTCAAACAACTGCAATGGCTAGGGCTGCAACTAATGATTACTTTCATTATCGATTACTGTGCACATAATCTTCTCAATTAACCAGTTGATTGTTTTGTCCATAACATGTCATAAAGTCCATCACGACTTCACAGAGCTCAAGGTGTCATATGTAAATGTCTTGTTTGTTCTGTCTAAAAACCCAAAAAGATTCAGTTTACCACCAGATGTGACAAACAGAAAATCCTCACATTTGAAAACCTTGAACGAGAGAAAGGTTTGACTTTTTTAAATGATCTAAATATAATAGTTGTCATTTAGATTTCATTAATCGACTAAACAATTACTCAACTTTTTGTCATAAGTCATGACCCAAAGCTCATGTTGTTTCTTGCAGGGCCAATGAATAACACATATGTATTACACTTACAGTATTACACAGAACACATGCACAACCACCAACCAATGGCCCACAGCTGGAAGAACTTCCAATTGTTTGTCCTCGGTTCGTTGAACTCAGAGAATAGAACAGAAACTGTGTTACAGCCAACAAGTCTTTTCTCCAAATTAAGATCAAATCAAGACAAAAAGATAAAGATAAATTCAAACTTTTAATAAAATCGTTTCAATATTGCAAAAAGCTTTCAGTGGAGTGGTGCTTCTTGCTAGATTTACTGATAATGATGCAATAAATAGTATAGCATGTGATGTGTCCACTATAACCATCCCTAAACGCTATACCCACTGTCAATCCCTTGCCCATAACTCTGTGCCCTCGAGAATAATTTGGTGACCTTCTGGTGGATCAGACAGCGACAGAATCATTTGACAATAAAGAGGGGGATGAAACAAAGATGAGATGGGATTTAATTTGAGGGAATGAGACGCCGATTGGAGAGAGCGAGACGTATAATTCATGATGGGGAAAATGAGAAGGGAGGGAAAAGATACAGGAGTAATGTCAACAAATGAGAGAACTGTTGAGCGTCCAGGATGGACAGAATAATTAAAAAAAGAAGCCGGGCGAATGAGGTGATGAGGTAGATAAAATTAAGAAAGGAATACAGGCGGAGAACGGAGGGGGTGAAATGGAAAGCATTAGTGACACAGATGTATGGAGGGAGAGAGAGAGAGAAAAAAGTCTGAAAGGGGAGAGTTATGCATTGGGTCATTATGAAGGAATGTTAATATGATTAGTGAATGACTCTGACCTCGCTGTCTGGAACTGGTGCCTGGCTGGTCTGATGACCGCTGAATGTCTGACACACACACAATAGAAGACGAGGAGGAAAACATACATCACATACATATGCCAGAACACACACACACACACACACACACACACACACACACACACACACACACACACACACACACACACACACACATACTAACTCAGAAGTACTTAAGCAGTCTAAATACACATATTTCCAGTTAAAAACGCAGCGAGACAAAGACATAAACAGACTCCCTCACTTGTACGTGTGATTTGTGTCTTCTCTCTGCCAGCAGTGCAGGATGAGTCAACATGTCATGACTTATCATCTGTTTCTAACGTGGCTGATTCCCTACAGTCTGGCCTCATAAAGCAGGGGTCAAGATCAAGAACTGCTCATGAATCTGGAGCTGTTGGGTCCCCACACGATGACCTCAGTAATTTGTTTGTGCCTTAGTCCCAGGGTGAGAGACATCATTTATCTTATAGGCCCCCGACATGAAAAACTAGAGAAGCCATGATTTCAATCTGTGTATCTGAAGCAGTAACCTCACCGAAGTTTACTGTGGTCCACTCGTTTTGGAAACAAGGAGTTACATTTGTTGCACACCACAAGAAGAAGTATTTTCTTCTGTTCATTGTCTTTTAGGAACCAATAACATGTGCAAAACTCACATGCATCTTTTACCATTCCTTCTGATTTACTGACAAAAATAACAAAGAAATAGTCCACGGGCCCTATTTTGATCGCACAGGGCTGGTTGAAGTGGAATATAACTCAGTAGGTGGAGTTATTAATAAATTCACTCGCAACCATCACATCACACATGACCTAACTCTGAAGAAGCTGTGCCACTCACAGGCAAGCATAACAACATTAGCTCAACGAAGGGAATCCTATTGTTGTTTGCTGCCTTTAGATGGCTGCAGGGACTTTATGAACTATAGGAGAAACTTTCAATACAGAATAATTCAATTAATTATTTGAAAAATGCAGACTTTGCTGCTTTATCGAGAATAAATGTTAAATTTCATAATTTCTCCGTCATTGCTGCGCATTTACTCCCAGACTAGCAGCAAAGTGACGTTGAGCCAGACACAGACGTGATTCTGACACGTCTATTCGCAGCTTAAAGTCTTAAGTAAGACCCAATTTCCCCCAAAATACCAACAAATTGCTTTGCGCTGCCTCATTTGCATAAACCTCCCACCTGTTTGCGCCTCTTCTCCCATCTGTGCACCGTGCGCTCTCCATTGGCAACACAATATGGGCAACGAAATTTCAAGGTCAGGACAATCCCGAACAGTCGGTGCACTGCTCGCGCTGGTCGTTGCCCCGCCACGGAAATATGTTAATGTTTATCAAACATGAAGTTAGCAAGTCAATCGCTAACCCTTGAGACTGTCTCACAATGAAACCCTTTCACTGTTCAATGTGAAACAGTTTAGCAGGAAGTGTTGTCTTTGCATAAACAGTAGCTCAACTGAGACTTCATTACAGCTGCTTCTACATCTGCTGCATGGAAATAATAACAATGTAGTGATACTAAACTCCTACCTGGAGAGACGACATGCAGCAAGAGACCAGCATGGTGAGCCTTTTTGAAATGGCAGTTTACAAAGACGACACAAGTCACTTGAGGTTTAAGGCATCATGTCATAGCCTCAAAAATGCATGCGTTGAAGCAAAGCACAATTTCAAACACCTTGCTTACCGCTGGATTATATATTAATCTACCATGCTTTGGTCCGTTTGACCTTAATAAGAAATGTATATATATTCTAACTAAATACTTTTATATTTACTGTATATGTAAGTGTGATGGTGAATGGGAGTTTTCTCATTCTAATATCTTTAGCACATTAACAGCATGCTGTAAGGTTGCAGTGGAAATGCGTATAATAACAACATGGTATGCCACTTTGCAGCTAAAATGTGCCACATTCAGCCTGTAAATAAAAGGCACACATCTGCTTCATGGACTTGGAGTCACAATACTTCTCTTGAAACACTAAAACAGTGATTGATTGATTTCCTACAGCAAATGAGGGTTTCAGTGCGTCATGGTGGCTCAGCGTCTTGCACTTTCGCCTTATGGCAGGAAGGTTGTGGATTCGGTTAGCATGTTTTATCTGTGCTTATGTTTCCTCTGGATGCTCTGGTTTTCTCTCCATTTCTAAACACGTGCAGGTTAAATAATTGTGCAGCTTAAAATTGGTGTGAATAGGAGTGTGAATGGTTGTCTGGGCTATGTGCTATATGCACTGTGATAGACTGGCAGTGTGACCAATGTGAGCTGGGACCGGCTCGTGCTCAAACGTCATGCTGCACAGGATGGTGGTTGGAATAGGTTTTCTAGATTTGCTACTGTTAGATTTGTATGTGTGTTGGTAGCAATAAAAAACAGTTTTATTCAAATGAACAGATATATGTAGAAACCGGTGCAGCCAAGAAAAAGAAAGATGGATTTTTTGTTGTTGTTTGTTAAATCATAAATCTACACAATATTAAACATGACCTTTACCCAAGAACAAAACCAATGCGCCATTGATTCCTTTGTTTAAAATGGCCATGCTTGTGTGTAGACATGTACAGTATATGTTTTCCAACACACATACACACAATGGCCACTGCTCCCAGAGATCCAAGCCCTGCATGTGTTTTCATCTGGTTCATAGGCATATTCAGCAATGGGCCATATCAATATCACATGCAAAAATAGAAATGATCCTTTAATCTAGCGTGAAAGCCTCTCTTGTTGCAGTGCTGTTGGCAGAAATGGTTGGAATAATACAGTTTATAGAGGTCACATTCCTGGGAAAACCTATCTGCGGTTGTGGCCATGGTTGTGTGTTTAGATAGTGTGTGTGTGCGCGTGTGTCTCACTAAATCTTGATTTCTATTTAGCTCGTTTGACTTCTATTCAGGCTTTGAGAAAGATGCCTAAAAGAAAACACACACACACACATTTTCATCCAGGTATGTGTAAAGAGTGATGAGTTTTGGTCCAATGGAGAGTGTTATCACTGCTGGCGACTGCACTGTGGACAGGACTGATAGCAAACTGTGTAGTGTGTGTGTGTGTGTGTGTGTGTGTGTGTGTGTGTGTGTGTGTGTGTGTGTGTGTGTGTACATGCTTTTCTAGAATGTTGGCTCAGCTGTGTTGTCGAGAACACACACACCTTTAAGTGTCAAATATGTGTACCTGTGAGCAGACTGTATATACACTTGTCAGTGTGTGAGAAAGCGAGGATAAAGTGTGTGTGTGTGCATCTGTGTGTGTGTGTATTTGGAGATTGTCAGCGATTCTTAAAGCAGCATGCAGCTCTTGAGCTTCTGAGAGAGAAATATCTGACGTTGAAATATGGTGAGTCATCTGCTAGATAAGGAATACCGAGAGATGGAGAGGGAAGGACCGGCAGAGATTGAGAGTCATACAGTAGTGAGAGTCAGTGAGTTTCACAATAAGAGCAGGTTTAAGAAAGTCTTTATGTCAAAAGAGACTGGGTGAAGTAGTGGGAGATAGAGAGTCACGTGAAAGTCGTACGGAGACTGGAGAGTGTCACAACATGCACGTTCAACCTCCTGTTGAATATTACAAAGCTGCAGTACTGTAGGTGACGTTTTCAAATAAGATATGTTGTTTTCCCATTAGTTAAGACACTGCATAGACGTTGGTAATATATGTTATGGTAATGGATGTGATTGCTAGCTGGAAATATTCTCAGTACAAAATAGTGACAAAATACAACTTTACCACAATGACACCAATTTCACCAACGATGGTAAAACCTCCAGGGCCATGTTTGCGTTATACTATGTCTGCTCACAAAAATACAAAGAGGCATTATTTTTGTCACATTTTAAAAAACCGTGCATATGCATGCTTCTGTTTCACAGGTCTCAACCATTGTGGAACTGGAAACATGTACACAAGCCCAATATCCACTCCGGCCTTAAATGGATATACGCCCCATATCACCCGTTTGCATGTAAATACCACCACATGTGAATAGTTGACTGTCTATATGAATTAATGGTGACCTGCCCATGGCGTACCTTGCCTCTTGCCCAATGTGAGCTGGGATAGGCAACGCTGCACAAGATAGAATTAGGAAATCATGCCCAATTCATTTCAGGTATAGGTCATGGATCTCAATTTTGTTACGTTTGATCAAATCTGAATTTCTAATGAGCCCTCATGACTTCTACTCAAGCTTTGAGAAAGATTCCGTCAGGCAAACACACATACACACACACACACACGCACACGCACACACACACACAAAGAGCTTTGTCTAGGTAAAGTATGTGTGTATAGAGTGATGACATGGATACTGCATGCTTTACATAGAGGTAAATGCATTCATAAAAACAGTCCACTCATACCATATATATATATTTCTGTTGTAACTATTACATTTTTGTTTTATTTATTGCTTGTATTTCCCTGTCAGCACAGATGAGCTCTCATGCCAAGCAAACTGAAATTGCAATTTAGAGAGGAAGCGTTATCTTTAAACATGGAGAAGAGTGTGTGTCAGGGAAAGATTCAGAGAGAGTTGCACAGAAAAAGAGGAAACTTGAGTCACATGCTGAGATATTGAGAGAGGGGGAGCTTATGTAAGTGTGGCATTTCAATACAGCTGTCCAAAATGCTGACTGAAAGAAAGTCAGTTTCACTTAATGTTTTTTTGTGATAAAAAATAGACCTACTGCTAAAATGCTGGGAGAAGTTTCACTGCAAATCAGTGTAACTAGTAAGGCAAAGAAAGCTTTTCAAGTTCCACTGCGCTCTGCATTTTGTGGTATTTTCTCTATACAGCTTTCCATCCCAGTAACATTTAGGCCTTTCTATTGGATACTAAACTTTTCCCCATTTGCCAACTTTACTTTGGGAGTGCTCTTTAAATTAGGCTTAATGGACAGTAAAATGTAGACCAAAAGTGATTAAGAAGAAAAGGTCATTTCAGTTGGAGCTGTACCTCGGTTGAGTGTAACACTTCCGTATCAAACAGCCATGAACTACTGCGCAATGGACCCTAGTTATAGCTGGACAAAGACTCAAATGTGATAACGCTTCATTATATGATTTAAAAAGGTGTTATTTTGCAAATTGTCAACATTTAAGATATATAAGGTTATGGTGGAAATGTGTTAGAAATCAAGAAAAGGTTATCTCCATCTTAAAAGCTAGCAGGTTGGCAGTTTGGTTTCCTTTTTATTTCTGCTACAAGCAAAATAAGTCTCCTATTGGTCGCTTTAAAATGGAGAGATGTGTGTCCAACTGCTAACTCAAAACTAGCCAACCTCTTCAGTGAAGATGTCTCAATAGTGTTAGGGAACTCAGGCCAAGTCCCTCACACCCTCTCTCTTTCTCTCTCTCTCACACACACACACACACACACACACACACACACACACACACACACACACACACACACACACACACACACACACACACTCTCTCTTTCCCTCTCTCCCTCTCTGTCCCCCATCTGTGAGTTCAGATGAACAGAAGTCTCCCGGGGCTTTTCATTGGCCGAGCTCCACACTAAGAGGCGAGCTAATTGGCCAGCTGGGGCCCAGCCGGTTGTTGGAGGCATGGCATTGGCCGAGAGAAGGGTCAAGTGACATGTCATTGGTCAGATTGGCTGGTCACCTGGCAACACTTCAGGCGTTCCCTCTTGAGAAAAGCCTGGTGAAAAGAAAAAAAAACTGGGAAAGACTGTTGAGCATAATTTGGCAACAGCTTTTCTGAAAAACTGTTAGTTAATTTGCAGCTTTTTAGTGATGTAAAAGTGTGTGTTTGTGGGAGGTGCAAGTCCTCACAGTCCTTGTGTGAATTTGCAAATAACCCTCAATCATGAGTTTCCAAATGGATGGAGGCACTGTGGCACCTTCAGCTTCAACCAATTTATCAATCCAAACAGGCACAAAGTCACAGCCAACTGGTTACCATGACAATCACGAGTGTGTACAATTGTGTGTTTAATCTGTTGGTCTGACAGTAAATCGAGACAAGATATTGATAATAAACAGTGTGAATGTGTTTCCCCGTCTTCATTTATCTTTCTGTCTCTGTGAGTTGAATCTAACTGCCACTGATTACCTTCTCTTTCTAGATGCTTTCAATTGTTTGCCTATTCTTTCAGGTTCTTATATTAAATATATAATAATATACATATACTTTCAAATGTCAAAGTTACAGCTGTTCTGCTTAGTTATGGTTAGAGAAAGGTTAATTACAGGTTAAAGAATCCCGTATTGACGGTTGGTATGAGATAAGATGCAAACAGCTTTGTCCACCCCAATCTTCTTCTCATAAGGTTTTCTGGCACTACGTCTTCGTCAAACTTCTGCCTTCCACCGACAGCCATCATTCAGAAAGCCAAAAGAGGTCCTCGCCAAAACACACACAGTCAATGTTTAATGTTTGGCCATTGCTGTCTTTTTAGGGAGGACAGTCTTCAGTCACAGAGAGATACAATCTCTCTTTCACT
>NC_041375.1:8409252-8464252 GCF_900634415.1 Cottoperca gobio | reverse complement strand
CAGAACTGCATCAAAACTATATCACAAGTTATATATATATATATATATATATATATATATATACACATATAGCATATGAGTCATATCAAGTAATATTTGCCATTCTTCCTACCCCCTCACTACATGTTAAAATGTTTCTACACTTCCTCAGTTCATATGCACATTCATTGTGCACTCATCTGTTTGTGTTTACTCCGTCTGTGGCATCGCACAGTAATCTGCTCTTAATCCATGTGTAAAGAAACACACAAAGACATGCACACTTGAGCAGAAGAGTACCAAAACATAAATACTCAGTCCAAGCCTGTCTTCTCCAAAAATAACCTTCCCATACAACTAAACTGCATTCTCAATTATCATTTCCTGCCGGATCACGGTCGCCGTTTTAAACACGAGGGTAATGTGCATTAATCCGCAGCAAAAAATATTCCCCAACAAATGTGCTATTTACTCCCGTTATAACCTACAGTGCCCAGCTGTTATAGGAAATGACTCAGCCTTTATTAAACATTAAACTATGTATTTATGACTTGTTTTTAAAGATGTATGTCTTCATAGAAACCAATGGGCTTTGCCTGTGAGGTAGGGACACGGTAGGGAAGACATGTATTGAGAGACAGATTAAGACATCATTGGTTTTGATCTATAATGGGATTTCTCGATGATAACAAAACTATGTTTCCCTTAAGGACAGGTCTACCAAAACTCTCTTTCAACTCCTTTCCTTCCTCGATTTCTCTGAAACCTGCTTTCCTAATTCATCCATTTACTCTTCACTCCTCCAGTCATGACTCTTTGGTTTTTCTTCACCCCCTCGCTCGTCTCTCTCACCTCTCAGTCTCCACCGGATGTTGCAGTCACTCCCCCTTCTCGCTGTCGCTCGTTCCCTCTCTTAACATGGTGTTTAAATTGTGCCCTTGGTGTCCCTTTCACCTCCCCACTCTGTCGTCCTCGTCTTCACCCCATTTACTCCCTTGTTTTATAATTCACCTCTCTCCCTGCCACTTCTCAATGGCTTCATAATATCCCTCCTCCTCTCTATATCGCTCTTCTTCATTCGAACTCATTTACTTCTCATTCGCTCTATCTCTCTTTCCTTCCTCTCTTCCCCATCTAATGCCTTTTCATTCTTTCGCCTCCACCTCTCTGTTCCCACCTAATATCCCGCTGTCTCTCTACCTGAGATATTGATACTATAAAAACAGCTGTTCAAAAGAAAGTAGGGCCTGCAAATCTGTTTCATATGCCTCCTGGTATCGGCAGAGAGAAGGAAAGGCTGTGGTCTGTAATATCAAATTCTCAACACTTTTTGCATTGACAATATTATCTTGAATTGGAGAGAGACAAAAAAAACTTGGTTTCATATAAAACCTTCAACATTACGTCTTCACCCCTTGGGACACACACATAGACTTCTCCCTCCTTGCATTTTGTTTTTTCTTGGGATTTAATGGCACTCTGCTTCTTCCACTATGTGGGGACATGGCGTGCACTCTACCATTACAGGAAATTATAGCTCCAAAATGTGCAGATGACATACAGTAATGTCCAATCTGAGGTACAACAGTGTACTGAGGGAAATAGTTATGTGTTATGCAATTTTATCAAAAAATACATGCGTATTATCAACAAAAGCACCATTTTACAAGTGGCAAAAGTGTGATCGACTAAATGTGATGGGTTATTTTCAGAGACTCAGCATTACACAGACCCTGAAGGGACTTGTATAATGCTGCATATAAGTACGTATTGTTTTTATTGTTAAACTTCAGCTCGTATATGTCAAGTCCCAACACTCTATCACCTGAATCATATCTTTGTCACCCCACATGATGTTCAAATGACTCATAGTCACAGTATTCGGTGTGTCTTACAGAGGAAATGGCTAGTGTGTGTGTGTGTGTGTGTGTGTGTGTGTGTGTGTGTGTGTGTGTGTGTGTGTGTTAGTGTGTTAATGATGCTTGTTGATGTTTGGGGTTTAGTCGGTTTCTGTAAGGAGCGCCGCGGCAGCTGGAATCTCCCTACTGAATGGGCCGGGATAATCTCTGAGAGAGGGTGTGTGTGTGTGTGTGTGTGTGTGTGTGTGTGTATAGAGGGTAAAAAGGGAGGAATGGGAATAAGTGAAGAGAAAATGAGATGTGCGGGTCGGAGAGAACCAGTGAGATGAACAGTCAAAGAGGAAGTGGGAGAGATTGAACTGTCAGCAGCTTGGCTTAATCTTTTTTTCTCAAAATGGAGACGAGACTCTGTAGATGTGTGACTTTGTTTGTATGCGTGTATGCATGAGCAAGACGACTCCATCCTGTTTTGAAGTAACCTAATCTAGAATGGAGGCCTCGTCCCCCCCCAAGAAAAAACCCCTCAGAAGACCGAAACTAAATCCTTAATAACTAGCCTTTGTCAATCCTAAATTACCCCTGTATCACAAACACACACACACAGAAACACACTCACAAACACATATTCAAGGAAAGGGGCTTATGGGTATGCACTGCTCATGCTTCGGCTCACACAGTGTATTTGTGCTTTATGCAGAAATATATACTGCAGGCTGTTTTATTTGAATATACCAAAACTAAGAAAGTGTCTCTCTTCCCCAGATGCCAGGCAGAGGGGCAGATCATCGGTTGGCACCACGTTATGAAGAAGTGGAACGACAGTATGCCTCCTTACCAAGGTACTGCTTCTTCCCCAACAAAGTCTATGTTTTACTGAAGGTATCACTCTTCTCCCCTTCTCTTCTTTTTCTTTCTTTTCTCTTTGAAGCCGCTAATTAAATCTGTGTAGTCTGTAAGTCTTTCTGGGTGTCTCTGGAGGCCTCAGTCTCAGCCACTCACCTTATCCTCTCCCTGGGGAACACACACACTCAGACAGGGGGTGGAAATCTGATCCCTGACTCCTAGATCTGCTCCCCCACCAAAACTGACTTTGGTTTAAGCAAATTCAGTCATTTTCAGACGTGTGAGTGGATTCTCTGCTGTTTTTAAACTTTCTAACTTCAAACGTCAGCTGTGACCCAGAGAGGCAGCACATTGAACAGCAAAGTGTTTAAACAATACAACACACTTGCAAGAACTACACAAATGTTGCTTATATTATTACATAGTAAGGAACATTACAGTACATGGCTTTAGCTCATGTAATACAGCTCATTTTCTGCTTTTCAACATGAGCTGGTGTCAGACAGTATTACAGTGGGTCCTTACTTAACAGCATGTTTTAGATGTATGTGTTTGCATCAGTCACACGGCCCGATTGTTGAAGTTTTAAAAAAAATCATATATTTCCTAATGGGTCATGTCATTTAAGAGATTATAAATAGTTGTGTTGACTATATATTATCACAGTTGAAGGCTTTGCATAACATATTTGTTACATTGTAATAATGAGCTATTGCTAATAGTCTGTTTGAGTCAGACTCAGCATCGCGCTCTCCTGTATTTCTTTCTTTTTATTCAGACAGTTGAAATGCTAGGAGGCAGGTGAGTAGAGGACACAGGAGAGACAGCTCTGGTCAGACTTGACAGTCAAGCAGGGAACTTAAGCACTGGACTATCTCTGTGCAGCATGCGTTAGCCTATTGCCCGGTGCATTTTCTTGCTTCCCTCCCTGGACAGCATGAAATATCACTAACATTAGCCAGCACAAGACCAATAGCAGCTTCCTGAGTACACTAATCAATTCTTGAAGGATTATTTCCATTTATTTCCCATGATGTTTTTTCTGATGTTATCAGATAAATATCCAGGTACAGAACGGCCAGATTTTAAAAGTATGTTTAAAATGTTGAAAGTGCAGCTGTTCACTTACCATTTAAACATATTCGTCTCAATGTGAAACACAGTCGAAGACATACTATATTCTGCAACCGTCATCAGTCACTCCCGGTCCCCCAGCATCTCATTTTTCATTTGCAACCTTTCCACTTTCACTGCCTGAAAGGCCTCAACTTTAATTATCTTCTCCTTCTTCACTCTTTCACTATCTTTACATCTCGTTACATCTGCTACTCTCTTCATTTGTTCCTTTTCCTCTCTTCAACAGTGCCTTATTTATTTCCTATTATTTTCCAAAGATGAATCATACAATTTACTTAAATAAAGCCCCTTAACATGCCTGTACTGTAAACTCTTACTGTATCTAAAAATAAAATGTATTCAAGCAATAATATAAGTGTAAAGTTTACTAGTAATAACTCAGAGAAGTTGTTACTAGCTTTTTCTCACCTCATTTTATTTTATTCTTCGAACCAACACCTCAGCAGACAACAACAACAAATGTTGGTTGTGTGTGTGTGTGTGTGTGTGTGTGTGTGTGTGTGTGTGTGTGTGTGTGTGTGTGTGTGAGAGAGAGAGAGATGAAGTTAATGAGTGGACTGACAGACAGAAGTTTAGAACGTTAGTAACGTTATAGCCAGATTCCCACCCCTGTTAAAATGGTGAGGGATGGTTATTTCACACCTATTTTGTAGTGTGTTTGCATGTGTCTGTCCGTCTGTGTGTGTGTGTGTGTTTGCGTGTGTGTGTGTGCGTGTGTGTATGTGTGTGTGAGTGAGAGTGTCTGTGTGTGTGGTGTGTGTGTGTGTGTGTGTGTGTGTGTGTGTGTGTGTGTGGTGTGTGTGTGTGTGTGTTTGCGTGTGTGTGTGTGTGTTTGCGTGTGTGAGTGAGAGTGTCTGTGTGTGTGTGTGTGTTTGCGTGTGTGTGTGCGTGTGTGTGTGTGAGTGAGTGAGAGTGTCTGTGTGTGTGTGTGTGTGTGTGTGTGAGTGAGAGTGTCTGTGTGTGTGTGTGTGTGTGTGTGTGTGTGTGTGTGTGTGTGTGTGTGTGTGTGAGTGAGAGTGTGTGTGTGTGTGTGTGTGTGTGTGTGTGTGTGTGTGAGTGAGAGTGTCTGTGTGTGGGTGATGACTTTGGCAGATGGGAGCGAGAACACTGATGATAGTTTTGAGGTCTGGCTGTGGTATCTGAAAAGCCTTGGGAAATTGGACACACACACACTCACATACAGTACACCCTGTCTCTGTTTCCACTTTCAGACATGAACTGTAATCCCAAAATGCTGTGCCAATTTTACATGTAGGCCTCGTGTTTGAAAAGCACCCGAGTCATTTTCCCATAAAAGTCACTCTGATAATCTGCTTCATTACAACCTGGTAACAGTTCTGAAACATTTTCTCCGCAGCTGAATTGTGATTTCACTTTCTCTCACATGGGATGTTCTTTAGGGTTAGGTTTAGTGTATGTAGCATATAAACTAAGACTAGAGGTGATGCTTTAAATGCTGTGGATTTTCAGCATCAGATTTGACTCTGAAGAGACGTTTGTATGTTAGATGGACTAAACTATTTTTGGAAAAATGGCTGAATATCGGTCTGACCTCTGAATTATGCCTCATTTCCACTGCATGGTTTGACACGACTCGACTCACTTTTGGTACCAGGTCCTTTGTTCTATTTTGTTTTCCATTGCATTGATTCTCAGCTCATTGCCATAGCGACGCCTCGTGAAACTGCTGTGACATCATCTTCAACAGGACACTCGCTCAATCCTTTCATCAGCAACCAAACAGAAGACCATGTGCTCTTCATAAACGGTAGTTTTTTAATTATTGGTCAAGTAAATAAAATGAAAAGTTGCTTTTGGCTATTTAAAAATGGCGGCTTCGAACCTCGACCAAGGTGGTACCAAAAAAAGTACCAGGTACTATTCACCACTTTTGCTAATTGAAAACTAAAATGTAGCGTGTCCAGTTGAGTGCCGTATCATGCAGTGGAAATGTGACATTAGAGAATTAGAGCGCTGTTACTAGATCCACACAGAAACGTTTCCCTACTAAGAGATCGTGTGTCTGAAATGGACGCATCTCTTTCTCCTTCTATTTCTCCTGCCTCTGCATCTCCGTCTACATGTTTCTCCTGCTGTCAATTAACTCAAGAGATATTTCAGCATCTAGAGAGTGGGAGAAGAAGAGATCATGTTTTGGAAACCACATCTAGGCTGTTGACCTTATCAAAACATGTTATTTTGCCACTGGCCCAGAAATAGCTAGCAGGCTGTGTGTATCTGGTGTCTGCATGCCTGTGTACCTGTATGCATGTGTGGGAGGGACCAGGTTTGTGTATGTGTATGTGTGTGTTTATATTATTCCAAGTGAGTGCATAAATAGCTGTGGGGTTGCTTAGTCAGGTATTGTATGTTTGACTTGAAGTCAGTTAACTGGAGCACTGGATAGGTGCGTGCGTGCGTGCGTGCGTGCGTGCGTGCGTGCGTGCGTGCGTGCGTGTGTGTGTGTTTCCATGCACTCTGTGAGACAAGATTTTGGATGGCTCTAAAATTAAAACATGACCCAGCCGTGGATGATGTTTCCCTGCCTAAAGCACAAACACTACCTAACAAACTGTCAGCAAATGTCACTACATGAAATAGAGAGGAGTCTGTCGAGGCTGTGTATATTTTTGCTACTCTGTAAAACTATTCAGTGTTTTGATGATAAAATATATCAGAAAGAAAAGATACACTTAAGTTCATTTTGGCCAAAGTGATTAAACATGATTTAATCGTTGCAACCTTTTTATAAAACAAACTTCTTTATATCGTGTTTGTTAAATTGTCAAACATTGATGTTATCTAATGGTAAATATCAATGCATGTGTTATTTATTCCAGCAACTCATTCAAACACACTTCCGTTGCTCGTACATTCAGTATTCTGGTCTCTGCTCAAAATTCAGAAAATAGAAAAAATATTTTTCCTAAGAGCAGAGAGATGTTGGTTTTTCATGTGAAATGAACAGTGACCATATAGTAAGAGGGGAGGACACAACAGCGTATGTCCTTTCGCTAACCTAAGGTCTCCTCTCACTGCCATCTTCTTGAAATTACTTCTCCATCCTCTTCACACCCCCCCCCCCCCCCCCCCCCCCCGTCCTCCTCATATCACCTTCTTTCTGTGTTTCACCATTTTCCCATTCTTCTCCCACTCCATCTCTCTGTGATGTTATTATTATCCCCACACAAAAGAGCCCTCTGTTGAGAGTGTGTGTCCCTATTTGTAATTTACATTTGTGTGCTTCAAGAGCAGGCATGAATTAAAGCTGTATATTTTCATTTCATTAGATAGTTAAGAGTGTCTGAAACTAAGTGAGAGAGCAAACATAAAGGCTGTCATCAAACCTGGAAAGTTGTGGATAAATGATTTGTGCCTTAGTCCACTTAACAAATGTTATGTTGATATTTGATGAAACAACAATTTGTATGCACACATGTCTCTCTGTGTGTGTGTGTGTGTGTGTGTGTGTGTGTGTGTGAGAGAGAGGGAGAGAGAGAGAGCGAGAGAGATGAAGTTAATGAGTTAATGAGTTACTATTATTACTGACAGACAGAAGTTTAGAACGTTAGTAACTTTATAGCCAGGTTCCCACCCCTGTTAAAATAGTGAGGGATGGTTATTTCACACCTATTTTGAAGTGTGTTTGCATGTGTGTGTGTGTGTGTGTGTGTGTGTGTGTGTGTGTGTGTGTGTGTGTGTGTGTGTGTGTGTGTGTGTGTGTGTGTGTGTGAGTGAGAGAGAGAGAGAGAGAGTGTGTGAGATTTGGTCATTCTGAGGTCAGTAGATGGCTATCTGAGTGTGCGTATGGTCAACATTAGCAATTTGCGCCCCCACCATGTGTGTACCATTACTGCCCCATTTACACATTATTTATACTTCTGTATCATACACACACACACACACACACACACGCTGGTAGACATGTTTGTTTTCTCCTGTATTATTCTTCATATTAAAGAAACAAAGCCAGGAGAAAAAAAGGGAGGAGGGGGCAAATAGAGTCAAAAGTTGAAAAAACAATGTTGGATTGTGAGAGGAGCATTGACCCTAATTATATCATCAAGAAAGAAAGAATCTTTATAACCTAAAAATTTGAGGAAACAAATCACCATAATGGCAATTGGTTGACATAAAGTGGTAAGCGTATCCCATGTATGTGACTCAACTTTGATTAAAAAGATGATTTTGCTCTCCAAGGATCTCTGTTGATAGCAGAGATCAGTTGCTCCAAATGCAGCCTTGACCCAATTGGATTAGCTAAACACCCTTACCCATTTGTCCTTGTTATTACTCTTATTGGATTAAAGGAACCAATCAGAATTGCTGTTCAGGTTCCAGGGAAGGCTGTCACTTCCTCATTATCATGATAATTGGATGGTTAGTAATTAGAAAGCAGATGTTGTATTCTGTGTCTCTCGCTCTGTTTCCGTGCGTCTCTTTTTGTTGCATGTCGTCATTTATTTTCCTCCACTCTCTGCCATTCCTCTTCGCATCTTTCTCCCTTCCAGCCCCTCCTCTTCTCATTTTCATTCTCTCTGAACTGGGGGTGAAAAGGACATTGTGGAATATTGTTTCACTCGGGGTGGGGGGGGGAATGAAATGTCTCTCCCTTCTCTTTCTGACTCTCTTGAGAAGACCTCCCAACCAGGCCAGAGAGTTTCCCAGACCACTTTACAACTGCAGCACAATCCACCCCATTGTCCAGTTGTTTTTCTCTGTGTCTCTGTACTCATCGAGCTTGTTTGTTAGCCATGAAGGGGATCCCAAGAAAGACCATTCCTCTCATAGACTGCCCCCCCCCCCCTCTTCCCTCTCTCTTTTTCTCTCTTGACCCTATCTTGTTCCTAGCTTCTAGTGTTTCTGATGTGTTCACCCGTTACTGCTTTAAAGAATTCTGGTCACAGCTTTGATCTTGATCCTGGCCTCTAAAAATTTGGGTTACAACCCATAATGTGTTACAGAACCATAGGGTCCCCGCTTGACAGGAGTATGACATGCTTTCATATGTCTGGACCCCGGGGTGAGGGAGCAAGATTTTTTCTTTCAGTGAATGTTTAACAGGTTTTTTGGGGGTATGCTGGAGTTGAACTGGTGTCAAGTGATACTGTGCTCATGTGGAGTGAAGGAGGTTAGATACAGTTTGTGAAGTACACAGATACACATTTTGAATCGTAGCAGAATAACACCCAGGTGAAACTTATCCTTCGATTGATTTGTCATTCTGTAAGATTTGTTTTGCATCTGGCTTTACAAGAGCCTTTACGTTATGGCAGTTAACGCTTCACCAAAAATGTGGATAACACATCAAGAAATGTTACATTATTATTTATGTCTTTCTGAAGAACAAGAAGATGGACCGCGCTTCATACGTCTCAACAGTTGCAGCTGTGAAATGTTAACATCTGGCAGCAGCCTAATGACCATCTGTCGTTCCTGTGCTGCTACAAGCTTCTTTTTTTCAGGATTTCTCAAAGTTCTATTGAAAAGTAAAATGATAATTAAACGTGTTTCTGCATGCATGAAAAGTCCTATTTCCCAA
Organism: Cottoperca gobio; assembly: GCF_900634415.1. Lineage (NCBI taxonomy): Eukaryota > Metazoa > Chordata > Actinopteri > Perciformes > Bovichtidae > Cottoperca > Cottoperca gobio. The sequence continues at coordinate 8,454,892 of NC_041375.1, read as the reverse complement.
TTATATAAACTATCAAAGGCAACATGACACGTGTGTGCAGAAATTGAGCTCATATTCAATTCTTTGACACCAAATGGAACCCACCAAAAATTGTTGTGGTGATTTATGAGTCCATTGAAACAGGAAGCAGCTCATATTACTGCAACAGTCAAGAGTTTGACATTAAAATAATGCAGTGAGTTAGTGAATGGATGTGCAGGTTTACCTTCAGCTCCAATGTCCTACATTCACTACTAAAGTTGCAGGAACACTTTGTTTTCAATGAAACTGAAATTCGACATAAGTCATTGTAGAGCAGTAAAAGTTACACAGATGCTTGTGCTTAGGTATAGTGCAAACCATAACTTTTCTCTCTCTGTTCATGTTTGTGCATATGTGTGTGTGTGTGTGTGTGTGTGTGTGTGTGTCCGTGTCCGTGTCCCTCCTTAAAAGTCCTTGACCGTGTTGTGATGTGAGCAGGGTTTTTACAATCCCCCCATCTGCCTGTTACAAGCACAATTTCAGAACTCCTCTTCATGCACTAAATGAGTGGCTATTGAGGGATCGTAATTTTGTCAGCAATTTGTATCCTGTGGTCATGCACAGAGCAAAATGTCCCCAGCTTGAAACTATTACATCTTGTAGAGGGGGAACCTTATTGGCTCAAGATGTGAAATAATGGAGGCTATTTGAATGGGATATGGCATTATCAGTAATGGATTTCATGATGTTTCAGGAAGTCACCCACTACACTGCCTGTAAGTGGTTATGTATGACACTGCCATAACTAAATGTCATCTTTAGTTTGAAGAATCCCAGCTAGTATAGATGGACATGGCCCATTCATGTACTTACAAGGTGCAGCCTATTCATTGCCAATGTGATGAATCAATCTTTATGGCTGTTGCACATTCAAATGTCTAAAAGTTGATATTGCTAGCGACTCGGTTTGCACCATTTAACATGACTTATGGCCTCATTTGAAGTTGCCATTTTCTAGAGGTTCTCCAAGCGACAAGGTTATCATTTCCTCTGATAGTAGAGCTTGTGAACGTATGTAGTTTGCAGAGGTGTATTTCAGAGCAGTCAAAGCTAATACCTGGGAATATTTCCTTTACAAAATCATGTAACATTGATGCAATAATTGCGGTTTATACATATTTATATGTTTCGACTTTCAGATTTTCTTCAGTTTTCTGGGACAGCTTTGTATTTATAGATTTTAAAAGTAGGATTGAAATATGGTAATAGGAATCCTTGTATTTATTGCATAGTAGAGAGACATTTTATTCTCATTGGTTTGTATCTTTGGCTGCTGCCACTAAGGGTTCCTATGTGTACCAAAGTAGGACTCCTGCCATTGTTTTAATCTGTCCTAATAGATGATATAGTTAGATTATCTCAACTTTAAATTTCAAGATTCTGTGTGTGCACACTTCGTTGCTTGTGGAGTTGATGTGTAACAGGCAAGGTGAGAGAGTGAATGCATTAGAAAAGGAGCCGCAATGACTTCAACAAATGTCGTGAAGGACATTCCGCCCTTTGGCTTTGTGGTCCAGAGCATATTTCTTAGTTTGTTGATCCAACATCTCATCTCTCATTCGATATCTTGAATCAGAATTTAGTTCATGAGGAGCTTCCTACAGCAAATTGTCATTCTCCACAATTTTTTGGCTGTAGCCTCGCCGCTCAGTTTCCGAATGGCATGGCCGTATTATGATGGGATGCGAAACACCACTCCAAATCCCCATTGTTCTGCCCTCTCTGTTTCCGAGGCAACAGTCTTCTACCATCTGGAAGGCCCTCATCCCTCAGTTCCTCTCACTTTCCTCTAATGGGTTTCTCTTCTGTCCTTCTCCCATCTAATTTTCTTTTTCTTTCAGTGCTGTTTCTCTTTTTATTCTCTCCGGCAATTTTCTTTTTTTTACTTTTATGGTTTGCTAATTTGATTCTCTCTCCTGTTATCCCCTTTTTCTTACTGTGGCTTTTTCTCATACTTTTTACTTTAAGTACTTACCATACAACCATATTCTGTCATTCGCGCTCTCATTCTCTTTGTATCCTCCTGTGGCCATTTCCATCTCAATCCCTGCTGGCTTTGTCTTTTTTTTTCTCTTAACACTTCAGTTGTGTTCTTTAATACAAGTACTTAGTATTATGCACCCTCACGCATTCACAGTTGCACATGTTCATAACCTGATACACACATGGCATATTTGCAATTATGTGTACACACACACACTTACATACACAGGGGATGTAATCACGTTAGTTTCCTGGACTGGTCATTTTGTAATTCATGATATCCAGGTGGATTAATCATATTTGACAGAACTTTATTGACAAAGACAGATAGGAGACCCTGAAAGGTGTTTAGTTTCATTCAAACGTGAAATGTTTGAGCAAGCGTTCATGAGTGTGTGTGTGTGTGTGTGTGTGTGTGTGTGTGTGTGTGTGTGTGTGTGTGTGCGTGTGTGTGTGTGTGTGCGTGTGTGTGTGCACGTTCTTCTAAAGTAGGGCCCATTATTCTCAGCAGATGCTGACCTACAGCATGCCAGTTCTCTGGAGGGCAGAACTTGTCTCTCTGCCTCTTCCTCTCCCTTCTCCCCCCATCCATCCATTACTTTTCTTTGTTGTCCATCCCTTCTTAATTTCTGCTCCTTTCTTCCTCCTCCTTCTTTCATGTTTTCATTCTCAGCTTCACTAGACATCCATCTAGGGAGGTTCAATCTCTCTTACTTGTAGTCCTGTTTGTCATTATTAAATTTTTCTCCAGCTTTGAAATGTAAAACTCTTTTTTCCTTCTTCATTTTCCTCCATCACATCTCCTCCTCTATCACCTTAATTTTACACCCATTGTCTTCTTGTTTACTTCTTCTGAACTTAATGGCTTGCATTGTAGGTACATACAGTAGTGTGCATGCCAAGTACACTGCTTTGGGGTTGTTTCTAGATGTTGACCCTCTATTTGTGAAACTCTCACAAGATGGTTAAGTAAGTATTAAGATGGTTGGGTATTGACCTCAAATGGTTAAGGTTAGGAAAGGTCGTCGGGCAGCAAATCCTTCTAGGGTTACCATTGAGACACAACCCTCCTCCGAACCTTCAAATAGAATGGCATATAATAAAAGTAGTGCACTATGGATCCAATAGAGAGACACAGCGCTTATCTTTTTCTTGTCTCCTCTTCTTCCTCTTCTTCCTCTCCTGTCTGTCTCACACCTCTTTATCTTCTGTTTACACAAACTTCTTATCCTCTTTAAATTCATCTCCCTTCTCTCTGTCCTTTGCTCTTTTGTTGTTTCAAGGAATACAGATGAAGATTGTAATCTATAGTGACCTGCTCTTTTCCTGGAAACACAAACTTGGTCCCCAGTCGTTTTAACACAAAGTCCTCAGTGTTTACATCTTTGGCAAGTAATGCAAACACAAAATTAGTATGCAGGTCAAAAAAACAAAGGGTTGCATCTTCATCTTACTTTAACCCAGTTAAATACTTCCCAGCAACAATATGTATAGCCTCATGATTGTTTGCACTTATTGTAAGTCGCTTTGGACAAACGCGTCAGTTAAATGAACTGTATTGTAATTTAATTTCACTCAAATGTTCTTGATCTTCAGTTTTGTATTTCATGTAGCACCAGTCATGTTGACCTCGGTCACTACGCCACAGAAACTCATTCAAAGTTAGCCGTGACCAGGTAGGAGTACTGTTCACAGCTTTTACCCGGTACACAATTTGAATACAATTATTGACAGCTGTTTCATAATAAGAGGTTCCAAAAAAACATCCAATTCTTCAAAATGAGGTTGCACCATTTTCAACATAGTCAGGTGATAACTAGCTTACCACCTACAATAGAAACCTTATTTCCAAAGGCAAAGGGTATGTCCTCAGCTGACTTGTTATATTATTATGTGTGGTTACAAGAAAATTGCCCTTTGAGGACTGGAAAATCAACTGCATGGGATCCAAGGTGTTACGTGTAGTCCTGAGTTCAGATTAACAATGGCAGCTCTGTCCTGCTCCTTAATTTGGTTTTGAAGTAGTTTACACTTCAGCAACTTGGGTTAGCCTAAATCATGGCTTTGTCCTCAACCTCAAATTATTTTCTCTTGTAAAAATGAACATTAAAGCATAACTATTGAGTACTATTCAGTATGTGTTTTCTGTAATAAGCATCCAATCAAAGGGTTGTGATAGAACAAGTTAGAACATTGTAATTATATTCTTATTTATATAAGGCTTAAACATGCTATAATACTAGGGCTAACTAGTACTGTAGTACCGTATAATACATGGACAATGCTATTCCTTCATTTCCATATCACCTACGGGCCACTAGCTAGTGAAGATGCTGCCTTTTTGGCTGGGAGTTGTAGCTTCCAGCCTTGTTCTTTTAGTCTGATATTGTGAACACAGCCATCATGTGAGTATGTGAAACCCTTTCACAGGCTGATTAAAAAATAACAATTCAGCTGGAAACATTAAAGTCAGCTGGAGATTGGTTTTCAACCAATACATATTTTAGCCTTAACATTAACCTACGCAACTAGCTGCAGCTGCTTTTGTTCGTTTCTGGGTACATTTACAGGCCAATGGTTTCAACAATCTGTGAAAGAAAGCCCAACAGTCTAACAGCGACTGGTGTTGCCCCGTCATGCTGGTGCGCAAGCCCAATGGGTCAGTGCGGTTCTGCGTGGACTATCGCAGGGTGAATGATGTGTCCAAATTCGAAGCCTGGGTCGACGAACTCCTGGACCGGCTTGACACGGCTCGTTTTTACACAACACTGGATTTAACCAAGGGCTACTGGCAGAGTCCCCTGTCTCCAGAGTCCAAGGACATAACGGCCTTCTCCACTTTGAAAGAGCAACTTGACACTGTCATCAGTGCAACCTCCATATGTTCTGTGCGAGAATGGAAAGCATAGCAACAGTAACTAGGGGGTCGGGGCTTAGTGAACGATCAGTTGCTTCTTCTTTTTTAAATAACACAGTTTTAAGATATGTGTGAGAGCAGTTTAAAACATATAACACTGCCCTCTATAACAAACTATTGTAAGATCCTGAAAATCAATTTTGTTTAACCCTCGTGTGTCCAGATGATGAAACATTAAGTTAGCTTTGCTTCCAGTTGCTTAGTTATCAATGGTCCAGTCCTCCACCAAATGGTTGTCAACTTTACCAAATGGTATTCAGTGTTTGAATGTTATGTCTATGTATTTGGTATGCCCCCTAATCCTAGTTGATAATACCCTTCCTTAGCCTTTGACCTCATCTTCTAAGTGTTTGGTGGGAACTGATGGAGTATCATGTGACTTCAAGGGGTCAAGAGTCGAGGGAGGTTTAGGGCTCTCTAACACACACACACACACACACACACAAGCGCCAACACAAACCACATTGACAGCTGAACCAACAGAATACCATCTCCGACATGTACACACATACACTCACACACACTCACACACACACACACACACACACACACACACACACACACACACACACAGTATGTAACCACTTAACCATAAGTAGGAAAACAGCTTATTGTCTTATTGGGCTTCTCCTTATAAAAACTCTCTGCTGCTTCAGGCGTCCCTCTTAATGACTCAGCTCTGTTCTATTAAGACTTTGTTTTCTTCACTGCTCACAGTTAATACAGTTCCAGATGCCACATACTGTACCTGTGTATTTGTGGTCACCCAGCAGCTTTGTGTGGTTTTACTCAGTCAAACAAAGACAACTGACAATTACGCTGAACGCCTTCGCTCGCTGCTTAATGCATTAAACTCTTGGTAGCTGCCTGTCTGATGCCTCTAAAACCAATGATTCATGCTTATATTGTTATATATTATTGACTCTTGCCACAACTAGTGTACATGGCACAATGTTATGTTTCTCTGTGTGGACACATTGTACATGTAGTAAACATTAGTTAGACAGAAAGCAGCCTAAATTTGCATATTCATAAGCAACACATGACTTCCTTGAAACTCATTTGATGTTTTAAGGCTCTGCTTTATAGAGTTCATAATGCCACATGTGAAAAATAAAGATTTGCTTAACTGTCCTTGTTAATATTATTAATACATGAATATTAATACTATTAGGCAGCTCAAGGGCCCCATTTTATATATTGTTCATCCAACATATGTAACAATTTGTTTATAATGAAGACACATTGTCTATTGGCAATTCCATTAGACTTGGCTTCTTCCTTGATCATCCTTGTTTTAACATTTTTTGAGTACCCTATGATTTTGGTGATGGCTTTCTTCCATAAATCAATTTTATAGATAACTTGACAATATAATTGACAATATATTGAGGTACTAAACTAATATCAAAACCAATATTAAATGTAATTTGTAAAAAACCCAAGACGTGACGCATGTTTCATTTTTATTCCAGGACAATCTTCATACAAACAGACTTTCCCCTCCTTTCCTGCCCTACCTTCGGTAGAAGATAAAATATTTCTCAACTCTTCATTATTTCTCACTTAAGCTTTTATTGCCTCATTGTTTGGACTGTGATGCATCTGTGATTAAAGCTTCATAATGAAGTATCACATTAGGAAGATGGAACTAAGTTAAACTCAGTTTAACTCCGGGGACATTACTTCACAGCGGCTCCATTTTCACTGCGGCTCACTAAATGAAATTACGACAGCAGTTGTGGAACAATTTCAGCTATTAATCTGTTTTATTACCAGACTGTCAAAATGTCGTGACTCTCATTGACAAAGAATCTGACGCTGTTGAATCAATTTGAATATATGAAGTGTTTTCCCAACCTCAAGCCTAAAATCAGTTTGAAATGGAAATCAGCACAAGGTGAGGACTTGGCTCTATAAAGACTCATAAAGATATAACTGGATTAAAGCTGCAGTAGTTTATCTCCTCTCCTTTCCCCCCTCACTTTAAATATCACTCTTTACCTCCCCCTCTTTGTCCCTCTCTCCTCTCGTTCTCACCTTCTATAACCCTCCCCCGCTCATCTCAAACCTTTTCTCTCTTATTATGTTGAAGCGGTGGGTGTTGTTTGTGTTTGTGCTTTAGTGTTTTTATTGAGACAATCCATCTGCGATGCGGCTGACGTCGGCTCTCAGGAGTTTTTTAATGTGTTGTGTCACATCGCGACGTCTTGTCTCTCCTTCCTAAAGGTATTTGTGTTATTCTAAGACAGGCTGGGATGATCGATGGCTGTGTATGTGTGTGTGAGTATGTGTGTGTGTTTCCACTAGTGTTACAGCCTTTTAGAAAGAGTAAGTGAAAGTGTGTGTGTTTATGAGAGAGAGAGGGGCAGGTGCAGAGGACATATAACAACTCCTTGTTTCCTCCAAAATCCATCAGAAATCTCTTAAATACCAGGGCATTAGGAAGGCTCACATTACTCTCAATTACTGTCAGACCTCCACAGAAATCATCCCCATTATCCTTTTAAAAATATCTAACCTACGCACTCTGACTGCACTATCTACATAACTAACAACAATAAAGAAGTCTTCCCTTTACAGGTAGTAGATAGTTGAATTGCGCTTCAAACTGAGCCCACAATAGCTTTTTTTCGTTCAGCTTGGAACATTTTCAATTCTTTCGTTTTGCTTTGATTACTCTTTCAATTATGTTAAACTAGTTGTTGCATGTGCCAGGAAGCTGTTCTCATTCATTACATCTGTTTCTATCGTTCTCCCCGTCTCTCTCTCTCACACACACATATGCACACAGACCACCAGACTCCTCATTTGGTCTTAACTCCTCTCCAGCTGTGTGCCAATTTGCCTCCTCCAGAGTACGTGGGGTTTGGGAGGGGGTGATTAGGAGCTAGCATTGCATTTATGCTAAGGTTTGCAGAGTGTGTGTGTGTGTGTGTGTGAGTGTGAGTGTGTGTGTGTGTGTGTGTGTGTGTGTGTGTGTGTGTGTGTGTGTGTGTGTGTGTGTGTGTGTGTGTGAGTGTGTGTGTGCCAGTAATGGGTTCCATCCTCATTACCCCATAATCCCCAGCTGCTGTGCAGTGCTGACTGGGTTCCTGGAGGGAGAATTCCAAACTTGCCACCGGATTTACAGTGGATTCCCTTTAAGATCCCCGCTGGATTTCCACCCTATTCCCAATATGGCAACTCTCCGAAGGTTCTAAGGCTGCAACTAATGATTTCATTATCAATGAATCTGTAGTTTGTTTGTTTTTTGACTCATTGATTAATCCTTAGGTCTGAAAATGTTAGCGATAGTGAAAGATGCGCATCACATTTCCTGAAACAAAGGTAACTTATTAAATGTTTTGTCTGGCCAACAACCCAAAAGATACGCTATTAAAAATGTAATTAAACTTTAAATATTTCCAGCTTTCTCCAGCTCCTGTTAGCCCCCAATCATCCTACAGATCCTATAAATAAACAATGTGTTCTTTATGTTTTCTCACTCGATTTCCAGTAGATCATTCTTATATTGCCAACAGGCAGTGACGGCATTACAAAGAAATCTAAGCACAAATTAGTCAGAGCCATAATAGCTAGTACGGCATTTTATAACTGTAACCAGCAAAAGTTTACAGAGGTGAAATAAAAGCTTGGTAATGAAGTAGAATATATTTAAATGTTTTATTATTTTATTTCTGATCTGTTCTGCCAAAACGATGGACAGTACAGTCGCCTCTCACTCCTCCTTGCCACATCCTCATCTCGTTTCATTCTTTACTCCAAATGCTCTTTTTTTTTCTATTCTTAATTATCTCTGTGTTCAGTAATTCAATAATTCAATTAAATGTTGTTGGCGTTTCATCCGGTTTCATTGGCTATGGATCTAAATAAATGTTTAAAGGATAAGGCTGACATTATTCTATTTCATATTTTATTTTATGTGGAATGTGGAAACATTTATTTTGCACTCGTCTTATCATCTATCTTGTGACAAATTATTGTTGATATAGCTTAATAAAAAAAAGATTGTCAAGTTATTGAAAGCATAATAATTCAATTAATCAAAGTCCATTTTTAAGCAGGTAGTAGATAAGTAAAACATTTGTTCAAAAGAGCTGCTGATTATTCTTACTTAGTACATTTTAGAGGACATATGTTTTTTTGCTCCTGCCTAATGCCCTTTATTATTCTTTCCTCACCTCTTTACCTCTCTTCTTATCCTTATTTTTCATCTGCATCCAACCCTCATACTTCCCCCTATACTTCTCCTTTCCTCCCCCACTTAAGTTCTACCTTATCTCTCCCCTTCCCTCTCTGTCCTGCCTTCTTCACCTCCGCATCACCTCTCCGCTGCTCTTATCTCAGCCTTGGTGACATTTTCGGTGCCAGGGGCCAGTGACAGATTGACTGACTGATAGAGGAGCAGGTATACAGGCTCAGGGATGGATAGCAAGCCATGCAGATAGGCTGGCAGGCAGACTTGTAGTCATAAAACCTCTAAAAGGAGAGCGAGAGAGGCGGTCAGACACATGGACAGACGGGGCAGCTGGCAGACTCACTGTACGTGTTAGTACACTTCCAGCAGAAGAGAAGCAGACAAAACGGCTGTGGCTATCAAGAAGGAAGACATTCGAGACATGAAGCTGATACGCGTACTCAGAGTGACTTACAATAAGTGTAGCAGAATAAGTTGAAAAACAGAAGACAGATGACAGTTAGGCTGACAGATGAGAGAAGCAGAAATGTAATGTGTGTGTGTGCTGTCACGCACGACGGATATGGAGCCAGGAGGGGCACAAGCAGACATCCCAAACATGACGGGCATGTAGTTAGTTATACACTTTCCACTGCTGACCACCCAAATTGACACACACAGGCGTCAGCATGGAGACCACCAGCACTGTGTGTGTGTGTGTGTGTGTGTGTGTGTGTGTGTGTGTGTGTGTGTGTGTGTGTGTGTGTGTGTGTGTGTGTGTGTGTGTGTGTGTGTGTGTGTGTGTGTGTGCGTGCGTGCGTGTGCGCGCGCACTCTGTGCAAGTATTTATGTACAAATCTGTGTTTGATTCAGTCTGTCTGTCTCCATGTCTGTGGACATTAACATTATCTCCAGGCAACAGGTCTACTCTGTGATTGGTTGATAGCTGTGGAGTCCCACCTGCTCATCTATGCATTACCATTATAAGTGTCATTATGACGCTCACTGAGAGTTACACGATTCTGCTCTGAACACATTTTAGCACAAGTACAGGCTTCAGTACACATTATTTTGAAGGTGTCGATAATCAAAATACTGCAGGATTGTTTTAATAGATGCACACATTCATCTCGCATTTATGTACGTACACAAACGAGCAAGAATACACTTCCAAAAGTGGAAAGTTTAAAGCTTAATTTGAAAGACAGAAAGGAAAGAAGGAAAAAAAAGGCAGACTTTAGATTGAGGAAGGATGAGAAACAAATGTAGACAGATGAGAAGAGACAGAAAGACAGAGAGATAAAATGTAATACCTCATAATGTGAGCTATGTGGACGACACATGTTTGTGTACTTGCTTTCCACTGAGCACAAGACATCGATATCTATTAACAGGACTGTACTGGATTACCACAGCTGTGCGTGTGTGTTTGCGTGCATGTTAACTGAGCCCTAGCCTACTTAAAACTGTCACATGTCACTTATATTCTGTTGCTATGTGATCTTTGGCCGGGATGGGCTGTTGGCTGCAGGCATGCATCTCTCTCTCTCTGGCCCAAAACAAATAGTTTGTAGCAGATTTTCATGAATATTTAAGCCATTTAGTAAACACATTTACCAGAGAAACTGGCAAGAAGTGCAGCATTAGTATTTGTTTACAAGTTCTTATTAAAAGACATGAAAAGATCATCACAAACCAAACAAAAAGAGAAAACTCTAACATGATGTTCTCTGGGCCAGCAGTTGATGGACAATTTGTTTTATTGTAAGGATTTTTGAGAGTGAGGTTAGAACTGCATAGTAGTGTCTTATTTCACTAATTGCATTTCATAATTGATGTTCAGGTAGCATGATATAAAAACAAAATGGCCACAGCTTTAGTTCCATTGACCATAGATATAGCCATAGTCTGTCAAATAAAAGTAACTGCATTTTGTAAGAGTTCGTCCATAGGAAACTTTTCTCAGACAAGCCGGCTATTGGCTGTCTTCCTCGTTGTTGATTAGTTAAGGGATTGAATGGACCTGTACTGACTAACTGTAAAATGTTCTAAGAAAATAGAAAACTCATGTGTTAAACCTCTTAAAACTTTGTATTTTCTTACGCCATCATTTGTTTTAAAATTGTTCCGTTCACTTTTCCAGACGAGGACCGTTGGATCCAGCTGACTACTCCATGCAACCCTGGTCAGGTCATTATCCCGGACCTCCGCAGGCCCAACAGGGATACCCTCAGTCCGCAACCTACCCTAACCCCAACTCCCAGTCAGCCCCGTCCTACCCTAACCCCAACTCCCAGTCAGCCCCGTCCTACCCTAACCCCAACTCCCAGTCAGCCCCGTCCTACCCTAACCCCAACTCCCAGTCAGCCCCGTCCTACCCGAACCCCAACTCCCAGTCTGCCCCGTCCTACCCAAACCCCAACTCCCAGTCTGCTCCGTCTTACTCCAGCTACCCACCTGGTCAGCCATATGTCTGGCAAGGTGATCCTCGGGGCGTCGACCCTGGATACTACCCCCACCCAAGGTAATAAAATGCAAGGAAGTTACTTTATATCACATGATCTATAATGCTGCACACAGAGGTTATACTCTTACATGAGTCAGAAATGCAGAGGAGTCTGAAAGTAAGGCCTGACTTCTTATCTGCTGCCTTGAACTTTTGACAATTTAGATCAAAGTTTCAATTGTGGTTAAATGCAACTATTCTTACAATGGTAAATCATTCATTGTTTTCTTTGCCTTTTGTTGTGAAACAGCACACCCACCCTCACCTGTTTTTCTCATATTGTGATAATGGTGAACTTCTTGTTTTTTGCTTCCAGCTCCCAGCAGAGAGGACCCTTGCGGCAGGATGTTCCCCCGTCTCCTATCCCTCCACTTCGTGGACTTCGGTACGACACTATGACGCGTGGAACCGGGGGTGGAGGTTACAGGTAGGGAATTGTGGATGAAGGCGATGCCAAGTAAATTCTACATCAGTGCATTTTGAGTAAAATCACACAAATCCACTATGCCCTGAGAACATGTTTGTTGGGTTACAGGCACCTGGTGGATCCCAGTCCGGACCAATATGGCTATACTGGGGAGGGAGGGCGACAGCAACAGCAACAGCAAACCAACCCAAGACAGAAGAATGCCATGACAGCAGCTGTGTAGACGAATCAGGTCCAGAGATGAGAATGAGCAGAATGCTAACTGCTTTGTGTTGTGCAGCTCTTCTGCTTGCGGTACTCCAATGAAATAGAGTTGAAACCTCTAAATTGTGTGATTAGAATCACCATCATTATCAAACATTATCTACGCTGTTTGAAGTATATGGTAATACACAGACAAGCAAGGTAAAGGAGGTTAATTATAGAGTGGCCAGCGTGATGCATAATGTCTCATTGTTTGAAGTCATTTAAATTACTTTGAGCCTTCCTGCAGTATAAAATTAGCAGGGTTTTTACTTTTCACTGTAGTTAGATTAAGTCATCTCTTTCAAGAATCAGTCAGGTAATTGGATCCATTTAAATTAACGTATACATACAGCTCTACATACTCTATATTGTACATGCTGGTTTCACTGCTGCTGCTCCACGAATAAGACAGATATTTTACTGTACAATATAACATGTAGTGACATGTTAACCTTCACAGAATTAAATGACACCTTCTAGCATCAGTGTTTTTGTGCGATAAAGCCAAATGTATCCTTGAGACTGAAGCAGTTTGTGTTTGAGTCGAGTTGAGATGTAGAAGATGATGGAAAATGTTCTTAATCACAAATGTGTATGAATTTTAGGTCATATTACTATTATTGAACTTACGTTTGTCTTTTAATATTTCACTTTATTTAAACTTCTTGGATAAAATGTAACAGCCATCAGTACTTAATCCATGGTCCAACCTGTGTTTATTGAATCAATCCAACGTGATCTGAGTTTTTGCTATTTTTTTTGGTTTCCCATCAAACATCAAATTCAGAGATAATCCATTGCTTTAAACAAGAAGCTGACAACTACATTTCTCAAACGTTTATCAGGATGCGAATATCAAGCTACGAACTTATCATTCTGGAAAGAATGCTTTAACATGATAGACAGCAATGTGAAGCAAGAAATGAGGACAAACTTCTGCAATGGTGAAATAGTTCTTACCCTTTACTAAACCACTACAATGGGCTGTCACATGTCAGTCTGGTACCATTTTCTGGCCAATATCTCTAAGGTTCTGGTTTAGCCAGCGGATATCCAGCCCAAGTCTTCCTCTTCTGTGCGCTGCTCATTGTTTACAGTCCAATTAGCAATTTTGAGACGCGAAAATGTAGTTAGAGTTGAAATACTACGTCTATGTCCGGATTGCCTCACAATTAGCCAATTGTTGTCAAATGATAGCCAACGCCGAATTGCATTACAGCCAATGCGTTCCGCCTCGTTTGCTCTCCACGCGGACTGTTTACCTGCACTCAACCAAACCGCGCTTAAACGTGTCAATACCATTCAGACTACAAACTGAAACCAGAACACTTCCAATACCAAAATCTTGTACATACCAAAATATGTATCTTCTGATTTCATATTCAGATGTCTGTTTATATTTGTGTTTATAGAGATTAATGACTTGGAGATGTCCATGCTGTTGGGTAACCAGGCAGAAAAGACAAGCGTTTAACTGACCAGTTGCAGAGCTTATCTTTACTCCCTATTACTGAGCAGCCTCTTTTTCTCTGTGTTGTCTGTATACACTATGTACTGTAGTTTAGATGCAATGGATGTTTGTGGAACATCTCTGTGACCTGATGGTGTAGGCGTCACCGCATGGTGAAGTGCTTACAAGTCCTGTTGAAACCGGTATTGAGCTTCAGAGTGCTCTTCTCAGCACTGCACCACAGCGTATATCCATTTTGCCACTTACTAAACCATCAATTAGGTGTAGCTAAGAGTGAGAGTCCAGCTCAACATTTCTGTGTATCACTCCACAAAGCTCAGCAGTATTCATTTCAATGGAGATTAAATGTTTAAAATGACATTTCAGGATTAGGTGAATTCCATTGCTGTCAATATGATTGAGGATGAAATCCCACTGAAGTGAATGTAACGATGAAATAATTTAACTGAAGCCCATGCAGAGGAATGTGAAGTAGATTGTGTCTGAAAATCATCTCCTTTGCATGTTTGATTGACGGATCAGGATCTTGATTGGAACGAAGAAAGTAGGAGTGTTAGAGGTTAAAGAATTTAGGAAAACAGAGAAAGGAGGGAAGAAACGAATATAATAGATAGTTGGAAAATCAAGGAAGGAAAAAGAACATAGAGAGGGAAGATGGATTAAAGTAAGAAGTAATAGACTGAAAGTATGCTTGGCGGGAGGTGGAAGAAATAGTAAGAACATGTGCAGAGCCATAAGGCCAAAGCCTGTATGGTCCAAAATGGTTTGATTCAGAGAGTTTTCAAAGAAGAACAGAGCAGAGGAAAGATTGAAAGTTTATAAATATTTGGGCGGCAGTTGTTCTGTAGTAGGAGGAGGGTTGAATGAGTGGGCTATATTGATTGTATTTAGTAACTTTGGGACTTACTTAATGTGTTTCTTATTCAAGATGTTATCACTTTCCAGCACTAATAATGAAGGCAAACTTCCAAATCAAACTGTCAATGCATACTGAAGTATAATTATAAAGCACAGTTTTAGGAGATTGTCCTGGTGGTCAAGTATAGAGAAGCAACATCAAAATTGTTCACATGCCCCTTTAGATCATTCACTCACCCAACACATTTTTGCATAAGTAATTACTTTAACGATTAATTGATTATCCAAATAGTGGACGATTATTTTTGGTGCGATTGACTAGTCAACTAGTCAACTAATCGTTGCAGCTCTAAGGTCAATAATAAATGGTAGTTGGCTTGTAAATGTCAAATAATTGTATGTGTAAAATGTTTGTAAAACGATTAAAGGGGAAAATGGTAAAGCTGAAATGAAATATGATTTTTTTAATATGTGTATATATATATATATATACACATATTATTATATATAACATGATTGTTTTATACTTTCAGGACCTTCAAGGTAATTTGTGATAATGAGACGTTTCAACTAATAATATACTTTGCTGAATTAAAATGTTGCAATCTGTAGCCACTATACCAAAATGAGTTCTGTTCATTACCAAAAGGTCAATTTTATAACTTTGGATAATTGTAGCTGCCTATGTGTTACATCATGTTATTGAGCTCCAGAGAAATTATCTCCTGGGCTCACATGTAAGATTTTGTCGTCCTCATTCCAAAAATGTATTGCACCTCTTATGTCTTCTTAACTGTGTGTAAGTGAACGCTGGGAGAGTGTCTGGTGAAGCTGTGCTGAGCTGCAGTATATTGTGAACATTACATGAAGGTGAATTATTGTTACTCCTCTGATACTGGTACGCATTTCCACATGTATGTTACTCTTCAAAAGCATTAATATTGTATGTATTTGTTTTGTTAATGATAGTTAGTGTTGCTGCTTGATTATACCAGAGCCACAGAGGGTTGGGCCACTGTTACTACTGCTACTGCAAGAAACAGCTTTCGATTTCACCAAATTCAGTTTCTAGTTATTTTAAATTGGGAAGAAAAAATCAATGTTGGCAGTTTGCATGGCATGGTTAACATCAAACGTTCTGTTAATATGGCTTTTTGTTTTTCGACAGTACACTATGTGTTGCATAGGCTGAAGGTACTAACCAGAGTCTGCTATATGAAGAGTTCTGGTACTCTTGGTTCTCCCTGTACAGAGACCAGAGTATGAAGGAGCCAACTAAACAACCTCTCTGTCTTAGAAGTATAAACATTTTATTAAACTGCTTGCATCCAAAAAACAAATCTTCTTTTGTAATATTGTAACAATAACAATGATTTGCTATTACTGTTTTTACTGCATTTTATATTTCTGTATATACATAACATTTTTGCATTAAAATATTCATTTTTGCATTAAAATATTCATTTTAAACGAGGATTTGTCAAAGTTGACTTTCTTAAACTGTTTTAAGCATGTCTTTTTTATGCCACAATGCATGCCCAGCACATCTGCTAAGGTTAATTAAATATGAGTCAGGAGAAATTATTTCCCTCTTGTCCCCCATTCCCTACAAGGTGAATCATTAACATTGCCAACCCAATTTACTCCATCATTTAAGCTGCTGATAAATTGTACCTTTGTGATAAGAGATAGATGTTGGCCCCTAAATTAATGCAAGACTAATTATCAATTAGAAAAAGAAGATAAGGTACACTGATTGCGGCACAAAGTTTTTTTTAAGTTTCTCTGGCGTAGTGCCATCACACTGCTAGGTCATATCCCTCCGATTAATAAGCATTTAGTCACAGCCTGTGGCTTAAGGTACTCTCTTATTTATCACACACTGTGGGTGCTGGACTCGGGCTGCAATCAGAGAAGTCAGTAGTAATGAGACGCAGAGGCCAAGGGAGTGTTTTATCAGTCAAGGCTTAATTAGCATATCCCAGACCTCTCGGCCAATGGGGAGAGGGAGAGGAAGTAATTCAATTCTTCCGAGTCACTGCCAAGGTTTATTTTGTGCACAGTGTTCAGTATAGATCTACCAAGTGTGTCTGTGTGTTTGTGTATTTTCAACATCCAAGATCCTGATTATAATGGCTATTTAAGTCCTGGTGTTTGTGTTAATGCATGTGAGAACTTAAAGTAGTTACAAAGATTAATTGCAGTGGGCTTCTAGACTCTTCTCTCCGTCTGAATCAAACGTGTCACTGAAATGGAGCAAATGAGAAGTGTGGAAGGATTCAACTACTGACTGTTTACCTGCCTGATAAAAGTTTTACTCCATAGATTTTCTTGGCTGTCTATATGTGTATATATGCAGTATATAAAACAACAGTGGCAGCAAATATGTTTCAATCAGGAATAAATGAATGATGTACATGTATATATATATATATATATATATATATATGTGTACATCATTCATTTATTCCTGCCACTGTTGACCTCACTGATATACATATCTTAAGCTTTAAGCTTAATGTATTGTTTTGTTTTCTACTTCAGACAAAATTCAGACGAGCCAGCTGTGCAGGACTTCTCCAGCTTGAAAAAGAAGAATGCAGAAGGTAAACGGACAACTGGTGGAGAAGGTCGAACGCTTAGCTTGACTTTAGGCAGATATATTTTGGAAGTATTTTCTCCACAATCAAAATAATGGCTCCAAATTGTCTGGTGTTCTTAGCTAATTGATCAATCTTCCCAGAATATGTGGATGCAAACATAGTCAAAGGGAAGTGCTCCTTTAAGAACCCGAGAAGCTGATTATCAAGGCTCTGTTTCTGAGAGACGTCTGTCTTCTGCGGGTCTCATTCACTTATTGTATCTTTAATTGAAGTGTAATCTGTTCACATGATTAATAACCCTACAGTAACTTCCTGGCGTACTGAGTGGCCCCGTGCTGGTCATTTATCTGACTGTTTGAGAGACTGTCAAACAGCCTGGTTGACTCGCTGACTGACTGTATAAAGTAGTCACTGACTGAATGGGTGTGTAATTGCTCCAGCCTCCCTCCCAGGGCAGGTTTGGCATGCTGTAATTATTAGCAGTTATTAATAGTATACTTTTAATAATCATTGGAAGCCATTGTAATTTGGATTTCCTATTATGAGTGCCTGCCAGTCTGTGGGTGTGTGAGTGTGTGTGTCTGCTTGGCAAGGTATTGTTCAGTTGTAGCTATTATTGGCAGCCTGGCAGTCTGCTTCTTGTATCCTTGACTTGTGATTGTTTTTCATGTACACTATGTGTTTGAAGGCCGTCCTTGGAACTGCCAGACCTCCCAAAATCCTCATTAATTATTGTCAACTTACGATCTTGTTATTCTTTGACTGTGTGGACTAATGATTCAAGTGTGACAAGCACTTTTCGCGTGCACACACACATACACTTTAAACATGTTAATACAAATCTACCACGGTGTTCAGGGTTGTTGGTTCTTCAGTGAGTGTAATTCACCATTGTCTGAAACTGATGGTGCAATTCAATAGTGTATAAATCAGCATTGATACTGTATACAGAAGTGATACACAAGGCCAAATGTCTGTTTTCCATTAAGTCATCAGATAGGATCATCCCATTCAGCACTTTGTGTGCACTCCAGAAAAATATAGGAAATACTGTATTTTGGGTGGGATTGTTTCAAAAGTTTTCGAGATCCTGAAGTCTCTTGGATAAAGATGCAGTTCAAAAATAGGTGCAATGCTTATTTTAGAATTGTTTTTACTTCATTTGGTTTCGTTTTCGTTTTCAAAATAAAGGTATAGTAAGTCAGGCAAGGGAAACGTTCAGGTCTGAAAAGTGAAGCTAACGTGGAAGTGCCTTAAACCTGCATTCTTTCTAATGGCCAGCACTGGTTGCAAAAAGAAGTCCGTTTGTATAGAAGTCAATGAGAAAATGAACCTACTTCTCTTTTTAAATATTACCTCAGTAAATATTTTCCTAATGATTTTATGGTCTCAATCGCTAGTTTTGTTTCAAGTCTTCTTCAATACAGCACGATGTTCATTTTGTAATTTAAGGTCCCATTTACAATAAAATAGACAATAAAGCAGGGCATGTTTTAGGGCGTGGCTACGTTGTGATTGACAAATCGTTATCATGGCGTCGCTGCAGGGACGTTGTTTTGGCGTTTGGTTGTACTAAAAAAGGCTGTTCATGTTCTTTGCAAGCCAAAATTAGCATCCTAATTAATATCACAGTTAATTAATATTAGCTGGTAGCTTAGCATTTGCTATGCCAGTGGTCCCTGGCCTCGCCGGGCCTCGCTGCTCCACAGCTCCATCCTCTCGTCCAAATATGGTCACATCTGGCTCCAAAAAAACAAGATGCAGACAAAAAAACTAAACAAAGCCCCAGTATATCTAATACTGCAACCAATGTATATGTCCACGGGTTACCAGTTAAAACAAAGACTAATTTTTCTGATTTAAATAACATCTTACAACCCTTTTGGAGCTCAAAATACCTGTTGGGAACCACAGTTGTGAGTGTAAATGAATCCTTTGAGAGGTAGAGACAACTTTAGGTCAACTGTTGGAATGTGTGAACAAGCTGATGACCACATACAAAAGAGCAGAAGTGGAAGTGTTGATTATGGCAAATCCTGTGTGTGTGCGTGTGTGTGTGTGTGTGTGTGTGTGTGTGTGTGTGTGTGTGTGTGTGTGTGTGTCCTAAGACTCACATCCTGACAGGGTCATGGACAGTGTATTAAGAATACTGAATGTATCCTATCAAGTGCTTGTGTATAAAAATTACATTTCCTCTGTCCCCTGTGCACAGTAATGACTTGTGGTAAACTCCACTGGCAGCTGTTTCCCCTTTTCCCATCATACACACACACACACACACACACACACACACACACACACACACACACACACACACACACACACACACACAAACACACACACTGCTAACCTTGAGGCATATTGCTAGCACACATACTATACTCAGGCTTTCCCACTGGCTGGATCCTCCAGGTCGCTGCAGAGGTGAGGGTGACTGGCTCTGCGTGCCGGGGCCGATCCAGAGTTGTGGGCCACACTGCCTGGGATTTCTTAGTTTGTCTGTGTGTGTGTGCAGCTGTGATCGGCTGCTAGCCAGCATTGTCTCATGATGCAAGTTTAACCTGAGACTTCCAGGACACAAGGGAGCAGCGAGGAGTTTCACACAGAATTCAGGTATGAACAGTTGGCCACAAACTCCCACACTACTGTGAGCACAAAACAAACACATGGGATACTAAAACTCACCTGGACACAAACACAAAGACTGAACCTGAGCCTGGGAGAGTGCGCTATAGCCCCATGTGGCGCCCTTAGTGATCACACAAACACAGAAACAACACTGCAGGAGGCAAAGAAAACTGCAACACTTACAGTTTTTCTTGGCTTATATTCCTCCACCTTGTACTTATGTGTGCCTTCTCTTTTTTATGCTCCTATAGAAACTACTGTAGCTTTGTGTAACCAAACAGAGAATGTTTGACCCCCGCATATTAGATCAAGCACTGATTCTTTCACACAACTTTCTGACATAACCAAAATCTCAGTTTTGACTTTAAAAACAGGTCCTTTTCCAGTACACACTCTCCAACACCTGTGCATGTCTTCCTGATCATCATTCTTCAGTGCAACACTATTTTCAGTGCAATGACTTCCATCAGAGAGAAGATAGAAACGTGAGAGGAAAGAGGACTACTGCTGCTTTTTCTCTGAAAAGGAAATGAAGCTGATTTATTCACCTCAGCTACTCGTCTTTTCATTACTATTATTTTCTTGTCCCTTTGTATCTACTTTTCCCATCACCCTTTCATGTTTTTCTTTTATTAACTGCGTTTCTCTAAAGTTTAGAGTTTGATAGAGTTTAAAGAGAAAATGTGGTATTGTGTTATCATTTAAATAATTAATAAAATGGCTTGATTTTCCATAAATGCTAATTTGTCACTGAAAGTTTCCAGTGGAGTCTGAAAGGATGTCATTGACTCTGCGGTCAAGAAATAAATTCAGAACACAAGCTAACATGAAATTTCAATTAGAGAAATAAAAGCGTTATGCGGTTATAAGGCTGTCACTCAGCAGCTGTGACAGCCTTGCCATTGTCTTATTTGACAATTGATAAAAGTGTTTTTTTTGTGAATAACATTTAGTTTTCTAAAATAATTACAACAGAATGAGCCGAAAAGAAAAGCTAATCATACAGAAATGACTAACCTCGAATGTGCTGTCAATGACTGGTCAAGTTATTAATAGAGAACATATAAAACAAAGTACTTTACAGAGAGATGACAATTACAATCAGACAAAAGTGTAGCCAGCGGATATCTGGTGCAAGAGTTCCTTATCTGAGCGCTGCCCATTGTTACAGTCCGGTGAGCAACTTTAGACGTTGGAGATGCGAGACGACGATGTCTACGACCAGATTGTTTCCCAAGTAGTCAGCTTTCTCATCTTAATGATAATGTTTATGTGATTGAACCTAAACTCTCGTATTAAATTCCATTATTTTGGAATGCTACTTGACAGTAGGAGTTTGATAGAGTTTGGTGAAATACTCTCCTCCTCTCATTGTACCTTGAAGGTTTCAACCTTGAGCAGAAATTCCTTTCTGATGTGTTTTTTCTCTTTTTCACATTCTTCCATTTTGTCTTTCAGCAACACTAACCATAACTCCCCACTCAACACATTTGCACAGGCAGATGCTAGACCTAAATGTGATGTTTATATTACATAAACAGTTCTGAAATAAGCACTTTTTTATTGTTTTCGACTGTTCAGCTTATTTTGTAACCACCATAAATGCAAAAACAAAGTGTTGCTAATCAATCAGAACTTTATGTTTGAAAAGAGAAATGATTGACTTTATTGACTTTTTTAAAGTAGTGTTCAGGCAGTTTGTGCGCCACCAAACAAGGTTTGAGGACTTGCTTGCCCTGAGTTTAGCTTTTAAGGTGATGCTTACTTTACAGACCATAACAAGCGTCTCAATTCAGTGACCCATTAAACAAACTTTGTGTTAAAACTAAACAGATAAATAGAAAGAATTCCAAGACATTTAAAGTTGTTTCTGTTAGGCCCACCACTGTGTTTCTCTCTCACACACACACACACACACACACACACACACACACACACACACACACACACACACACACACACACGTTGTTATGCCTCCACGCCGGCGATAGCTGAGGCCAGAGGCGTTAAACTTTTGGTGTCTCCAAATGTAGCACAAACTTCCACTTGGACTCAAGAACAAACTGAGTAGAAGTTAGTGGACAAAGGTCAAGGTCACTGTGACCTCACAACACACATTTTGTCCATAACTCAAGATTTCATTTGCTAACTATGCCCATTTCCCACAAATGTCTAATAGGATAAAATGGTGAAGTGCTGACATTTTGGACAGACGAGGATGTAAACTGCAACTTGACGAGGCATACGACCGCGAGGCAGTTATTCTAGTTCTTGCGGCCGTTGGGAGCTTTCAGCCTCTACACACACACACCCAAATCACACAGTCAGTTACAGTCAGTCACAGGGATGGGACCAGCATGACATGAGCAATTATAATCTTCCCAAAATACATCTCCCTCTTTACACAATCCCTGTCCAAGCTAATAGACTCTGTAGTCGAGGATTTGTGTTTAAATCGCCTGAGGGAAAGAAGCAAGAGAGGCGACAGTGAAAGAGAGAGGGGGTATAAACTTGCACAAATATACGCCTGTTTAGTTCCTAATCCTGAGCCAGTGATTTGCAGTGAACACAACATTCCCCTATCTCTCTTATATTCTGTGATGCTCTTTAAATACCGATTGTTGAGCCACTGAGCCTGTGCAGGGAAATAAGTTAGAGAGACGACAGACTAACCATGCCTTGTTTTGTAACGAGACAAGATACTGGGAGGAATATATACTGTATACTGCACACTTGTTTCTTTCTTTGTGCTATCCAGTTAGACCAGCAATCTATTGTCTCTTATGCTTTTATTAGTTTTACTAAGACATGCATGGAACAACAATAATAAGATCACTTCACTTAAGATCATTTAATTTAATTTGATAAAAATTCTAAAATTGTGAAAAAAGAAAGAACTTCTGTGAGGCGAGTCCAGACGAGTTGAGTAGAGCGAGACCTTCAGTGAACTCACGGTTCAGGTTCAAGTTCAGAGTTTGCTAAACCAGCTTTCTTGAACAGGCCCCCATGCCATGCTTCCCGTATTCCAGATGGTCAGTGGCTCTGGTCTGACTCACATTTGTTGATGCTGCCATAAGTTGATCTTCTCATGACTTAGTGCCATGGGTTTGTATGAAGAACTGGCGGACAGATTCTCTCCTAAAGCCTATTTTATCCTCTGGAAGGCAGAGAGGAGGGGATGTGGAGAGGAGAGGGGCTTTAGGACCCTCCAAATGTCACCCGCTTTCTTCTCTCCATCTGTCCCGCTGTAGCTGTCTTCTCTGTTAAATGTGTGAAACAATGAACAAAATGTCAAACAAACACCGTTATACCAGTTGAGGTTGAAACCTGCGGTTTTGCAGATACTTGGATGATCTGTCTTATATCCGGCGTGAATTATGTTCACATGGCGAATGACGGCTTGGAGAGCGAGTGATAGATGAAAGGAAGAGCTAAACATGGATAAAGGAGTTAAAAAGGATAAAGAGTGTGACAGGATGAGGATTAGCTGTTGTTTTCTCCATGGTCGATTTGGTTTGTTACCAGACTGTGTGTGTGTGTGTGTGTGTGTGTGTGTGTGTGTGTGTGTGTGTGTGTGTGTGTGTGTGTGTGTGTGTGTGTGTGTGTGTGTTGGTATTTGAGAGGCTGTAGTTGTTTTCCTAAAAGCCATAAAATAAATCTTACATTGGAATACATGTAACAGTAGCAATATTTCAAGATTTGATACAAAATGTATTCATTGCTTTACTCATTTTAAGTGGAGTTTATTAACAATTTCTCCACATTGGACGTTAACTTTTAAACAACTGTGTTCACACCAACGAGACATGGGCTACTTCCTCACTGCTGGTTCAAACGCTCCTGCTGCCTTCACTGACTTCAGTAGGTCGGCTCCCAGACGTCTCTGCTGACACACAACAACACTCTCTGCTATCCTTTTGATTCGCCTCATTTTCCTTTGTGTTTGCAGTTTTTGGATCATAGCGACTTCTAAGAACCATGGATGCAAACACCTAATGTTATGGGACGTTTGTACACTCTGCAACACTTAAGGCTTATGGAACCAAAATGAAAATGTCTGTCATTTGTTACGCATAGCATCTGTCATTTTGGATAAAAAACTAAATTATTTTCCTAGTTTAAAAATGTTCCTTTATTACCTCCGCCAAGGACGTTATGTTTTGGGTTCGGTTTGTTTGTCTGGTTGTACTTTGCGTCTGATTGTCAGCAAGATAATGGAAAAAGGGACAATGAAACTTGGTGTAAGGGTGTATCATGAGGGTGTATCATGAGGGTGTAGCATGAGGGTGTAGCATGAGGGTGTATCATGAGGGTGTAGCATGAGGGTGTAGCATGAGGGTGTGGTGTAGCATGAGGGTGTAGCATAGGGTGTATCATGAGGGTGTATCATGAGGGTGTAGCATTAGGGTGTAGCATGAGCCAAGGAAGAACCTATTAGATTTTGGAGCGGATCCCAATCAGGGGCGGATATGCGCATTATATTTTTATGCATAGAAATGGCTTTGGCGGAGGTCTGAGCTCTCCGATTGCCCTTCTAGTTTCATATTGTGGATTTAGGAGAGTAGTGTTGCATTTCTGGTTTCAATTTGTAATGACCATCGACAGAATCCTAGTGGGCGTATGCCATGCAGTATCACAGAGGCTGAATAGTACCATTTCGAAACAGTGGGTCTTTTGTCTAACTGATGTTTGCCTGTCTGTTGATGTCATGTTGTCTGTTGTATTGAAACACAGAATTAGGACAAGGTGAAGCCCTTATGATTTCAGCGTGTTCATGGCAGATTGTGGAGAGAGAGAGAAACATGGACAGCTCAATTAGGAAGAAAATTAGAGCATACAAGGTCCTCTTGTCCATTTGTTGCTCTGTGAATCATTGTGGAGAGCATGTTTTGTCAACAGGGTTTCATGAATCAACATGACCTTATTTTTTTTGTTGTTTTGCCAGTCACATTAAATTGGAAATATAAAAAAACAACACTTATGTCATACAACTGTACAGTGTAAAAATCTTTTATATTTTAAACCAGTCAGTATTGATTGTAGACGTTGTAGAGTTAACGTAGATGTTGTGAAATCCCATTTTCTTCCATTGTAATCCAATCGACAGAAAGGATGGCAATGGTAAAACACTACTGGGAATATAAAAAGGTACCCAGCCGGATTAGTGGTTTGGTATTGTCTGAAAGAGATTTTGGCGTATTTACTGTATTTATGTGCATATCTCAATATGTATGAACAAGTGAGAGAGCGATCACTAGTAACTGTTGCTGTGTTGGGACATGTAAGTATGACAAACAACAAGTAATGGGACAAAATAAGCCATTGAAGAAGAAGAACAATGAGGAAAGACCAGAGTGTGTTTGAGGTTGAGATCTCTTTTGTTTTGACAATCTTAATGTTGGATCAACATTAAGCTCTGATTGTGTGCTTTGGTTTGAAAAGACTCTGTGACGTGGGGGTTTTGGTGAATTAGGGTAAAACCGGCGACAAAGCCTCTTCACTTGTGCCAGACCACGTTTCGGTGTGTGCTGTGATGAAAGGCCGCTGGCAGTGGGCACACCTCTTTCTCGGGGAAACTGATATGGAACTAATCTATGGAGCCCAAAAGCATTTGAAATGGAGTGAGCTCCAGAGAGCTTTTTAAATAATGTTCATCAGTGCTCAACCACACACACATATACTCTTACAGCTCAGAGAAACGTTTCACACTCCACAGTCATGAGAGAATTTAGAAAGCTAGATTTGCAACAAGCATTTAAAAGCACTGATGATACTCAGCAACGTGTTTTATAGTCAACTGGGACTTAATTAATTTTCCAGAACGTGGCGACCATCGCAGCTCTGCTTTGTGAGATCATTCTGAAATGTAAATGAGCTAACAAAGCAATGTGTGACATTATTCTCTTTAAGCTCTGTAGCAATGGTCTATTATTCACTTGAATTAATATTGCGATGTGATAAAGGTCTGATTGACCAAATTATGGTGAGAGACTAACAAAGGAGCCTTGAACTTCTATATTTATTTCTCTTTTTAAATGTGCTTGTTGAAGGTTTATTTTCTAAATCCTGCATGTATGTGTGTTTGATGGACTAATGTTGCCTTATTCTGAAGACTTACAAAATGTCTGTGTAGAGGCTGGAAGGAATGAAGGTTTCCACTGCGGTTTGAAGAGACTCATCCGTCTTCTGTAGGACAAACAAAGTGCACAAGTGTGTGTGCGTGTGTGCGTGTGTGTGTGTGTGTGTGTGTGTGTGTGTGTCTTTGCAAGTTTGTGGTTATCCATACACATTTGTAAGACTTCTCACACGCCTCTCATCACAAACACTTAGACATGCATTTGCACACATGCGGCGCACAGACAGAGTCCAGAGGGCAAGAGACTGGGGAACATAAACAAGCCTGACACGTACATTAACAACAAGTTGTCCAGTTAACACTAAGCGTCTTTTCTCCTATACTGTATGTGTCACTCTGAAGTCACTCTAACTTCTGTGCACTGGTAAAAACAAAAACAAAAAAAACAGTTATGTTCTTAACTGTAGCTCCTGAAATGATTTTCTTTTTTTTTGCTAACTCGTGCAAACAAAGTCAGTTTGTGGTTTGTGGAAACGGAAACATTCACAATTGCTGGAATAAACACAGCAAACAGATTTTTTAAAAAGTGATTGCTTATTGGAACAGGCAAATGTTAAAAGAAAAAAAAAGCCTTTTGAATGTCAAACTACAGACACAGATGCCCTTTCGATCAACTTGCCATAATTACTGAATCCTGCTTGTGGATGATGATGTTTTTCAAATGAAAATGTCTGTTACATATCACAAATTTGGAGATAGGAGTAGGAAAAAGTAATCACATTTCTGTTTCACAGTTGCAATCTTGATTCTCTTATAGATTACATTTCAACGTAACTTCTAACGACCGTTATTTGGCCAAAACCTTAACTGCTGCACCACTGAGCCAACTCACCTGCTGCTTGCACACAAAATCATTTTTAATATCCACATATTTACACTGCCTTCCTCTGTAAGCTGAGGAGAAACTATGCCATGTGTCTAATTATGGAAGCTTATTGTTCATAGACTCTTATATTTGTGTGAAGGTGTGCTGATGTACATTTAATGGATCTTTTCAGCAGGAGTTCCACTCTGTGTTAAACCTTCAGCCTAAATGCTCCCCTGAGAGTCAGGCTTTTATCCTTCAAACAGACATTTTACACGCAGACGGAACATGTGTGCATATATCTACGCTCAGGCAAAAACACACATGTGAACAGACAGGCGCCCATACGCGCAGAGGAATCCGTGCGCTCACTCACATCTAAACACAAAAGCGTGAGAAATGGTTTTCACCTGGCGTGGATAGAGTTTCATCCTTTCAGCCATGAGAGTTTATTAGCTGCTTAAAACATTACAGCAGAGGGAGTTTCCCTACGCTCCAAAGTGCTGCATTCCTCGCAGTGGGCACACACTCACACACACACAAACAGGGGAAACCGAACCTTCATTTTCCATCCCTCTGTCTCCATCAAGTCAATCTCTCTCCTTCGCTCTATTACACCAGCGTACACACTTCCTCCTCTCTCTCTTTGTGCCTCACTCCATCACTCAGACACCCACACACTCCTGTAGGTGTAACGTTACGATGCGGCCTGTTAACATTCCCCGGGCCGGCCCGCTGAAGCTTTCCAGATTGTTCTGTTTACACTAACGCGGTGGAGACAAAGGAGGTAAGGGATGGGGGATTGAGATCATTCGGCAAAATATGAACAAACACACGTGTGCAAGCGTGCACCAGCTGACATGCAAAGAAACATCTTTATATACAAATGAAGTAATGCAACGACTGTGTGCCACGGGTGTGTGTTCATGTATATACCCAAACACACACACACACACACACACAGTTTCAGTGCATCCTGCAGAAGGAGCCTCAGCTATCTTATTATACTGTGTAAATGTCAGCCTTGGTAAAGTGGCCTATTTGACTTAATTGAGAAGCAGAGTGTAAATAACTGCTTCAGTCCAGTTAGTTTTCACGGGTCTCACCAGCACTCTGCTCTCATTCCAAACCAATTCATCAGAGAACCCTTCACTCTCTCCAGCATCCTTTGTTTCCTTCTTTTTCTTTCTTTCCATCTTTTGCCTTCAGTCCTTTTTACATTTTCAACTTTTCTCAGTCACTCTCAATTTGGGATGTCTTCTCTCTTCCTCGCCCTCTCACTGAGGACAAACATCTGAACGTTTTCAGCACTAACTGGACTGATTCTTTGCTTTTCTTTAGGCAAAACGCCCTGAAGATAGTAAATGGTTCTAACTATTGGGAAGGAGGCAGTACATCAATCTTGATTTTAATAAGCAACTTCTCTAACTTTGCATTTTGGCTGTGCGGTTGGGTTCCCGCCTACACAAACTATCTGTAAAATGTCAAAAGTGCAAAGTTACACAAGATTTAAAATAGCTGTAAAAGCACCCACTCACAACTCCATATAGTGCGTTTGAGATTTTTCTCTGGCACCCATACTTTTTGATAATTTCAACACTCTTATTTAGAGCAATAAAATGCTTCTTTAGCCTTGTATAATCCCAGTCTGTCATTCTCATATAATCTTTAAAAGCATTGTGTAGCTTCTTTTAGACTTTAGCATTAATAAATGACAGACATAAGCTACGAGATAAATCTTCTAAACACCTTGTTGTTTCACAACGCTTTTTTTTGAGGACATTTCAAGACCCACAGAAAAGAAGAGCTGTGTTAGTTCCCTCAGCCATCTTTGTTTGTCTGAGGAAATAGAGTAACATCTTGTAGAAACACACAACACTTTACTTTGCGGTGGACAGGATATAATTCATTGTTTCATACATTTTGCTTCAAACATTGGTAAGTGTTTTCAAATGATCTGCTGTATTTGGAGGCTCACATCTGTAACTATCATCATAAAAGTCTCAAATGTAACTAACTAAGGCTCGCAAAACATTTTTCTACGGTTGCCATTAGAACATTTGTGTAAGAATGATTCATTCAGCACTTGTGAACTAATGAAATGTTGTTGTTTACTTAAAAACAAAAAGAGATTTTATTAAATACATATTTGTCTTATGCCCTTTTTCAATTGCAACTATGTAAAAGGTTATTGTTAATAGAAGGGGATGGAGGTGTGATTTTTTCCCCCAGCTTTACCTTGTCCTATTGTAATTCCTCCCATCTAAACTGATCACTTCTCATCAAAATCCCATTCTTATTATTTCCAATCCAAGTTCAGTCCTGAGTTATTATTTAGGGGTTAAGGCAGTGATCATGAACCACAGCGTCCCTGGTTTCAGTCCTTTGTTGCATGTTATTCCCTGTCTCTCTCGCTCTCTCTCCCCTTTTTGCCCGTCATCTCTCTAATGTCAGCTACCTGATTAAGGCATACAATGGCACAAATAAGAAAAAGAAAAGTTCCCATGATGAGTATAAAAGGTGCTTTTATCCGCTGGACACAAAACCTCCAACGTATGAATGCTTTCAAATCTCAATGATATAGCCTCGAGATACAGTACAGTGGACTCAGAGCCTCCACCCATCCACACGTTGTTTAAATCTATGCTTTCATCATTCCTCCTTCTCTTTTTAACTCCATCCACCTTTCCTCCCCCTTTTCTTCCCTTTCATCCACCCTCATCTCTTTCCCCTTCCTCTAAGCTTATTTCTACTTCTAGAGTTACTTGCTACCGCTCTGACACACACTGGACCTTCTCTGTTTGAAACAAACACTCGCAGTGAAGCAAAGAGACAAGAGTGAATGCTTGATTGCTCGCTCACACTATACACAGACCAACTCGTTGACCCATGCAACCTCGCAGACTGACAAGGAAATACGGCCTGCACTCAAACACACGCAAACACAGAGCCGTACACTCTCTTAAATGCAGACGCAAATGTCACACTCCAAATCCTCTCATTTCCTCTTTCCTGTAGCTGGTCAGTCAGGCGTGTGTGACACTCTGAGAGTATCGACAGCAGGTGCAGGTTAAGCTATCCCTCTGAGACACACACGCCCTCACAGGGACAAGCACACACAGGCTCGCTTGCAAATATATGCACGCAGGCCCACACACTCGCACCCCTGTGGTCGCTACAGATGTGGTTCAAATCCTGCCCAGTGACCCAGCGCATGAACCAGATGTGTGTGTCTTTCCTGGATGGTCAGCAGTACATTTTAGTGCCAGGTGATAATGAGGTCCTAGTTGACTGCACTATCATGTCACTGCAGGGTTTTATATGTGTGTGAGTGTGTGTTTGTCCAGACAGGTCATGGACTGTAGCTCTGAACTGAACCCCGCGCTGCTGCCCAGACAGTCGTCATCACCTGTGGAGGCTCTGTCTCTCTCCATTGTTTTGCTTTAGCTCAGCTCAGCGGGTCCATGTCTGAACGTGTGTATGTAGAACCTCTAAAGTTATCAAAGTTATGTAAGGGGATAAAGGTACACTTTCAAAAACATTTACACTTTTTAGGTTCAAATGCATCATTTTCAGGCAACATCCATACTAATTAATTCAACTAATTTAAAACGCTTAATTTTGCTACACTTACGCCGAGCGTCCACTCCTACTCCACTTGAGACTTTTGAAAACGCTGCCGACTCAGTTTTTGTTTGAAAATTCCGGGATTGATTTTTGGTTCATATGGGCAGAAACGGAGACCTTTGAAAACGATGACGCAGACACCAACGTTCACTTCCTGATTGGCTCTTATCAGTCACAACGTGCCCCTCCCTAATTCGTCACGCTGCTATCAACTGACCCTTATCCTGAAGATAACAAACAACATCAGCTGTGACTACCATTGGTTATTTAATAACTGCAGGCATCGCTGGCCTTGTTGTCTATACTAGCAGCTGCTGTGCAGTTAAATTCAATCAGAGCAAAGAAATCTCTGGCCATAATTTTCATCAACAGCTGATTACACATCTTCTTCCTTCTTCCTGTTTAAACCGACAGGCTCAGTGTACGTGAATGTTCATGTGATATGTGTTTTCAGGCCTGTTAGTATGGATGGAGATTATTTCTGAAATGCTTTTTATAGTGCTTTTGTGGATGGAGATTATTAACATTTTAAAATGCTGTTTTGAAACGTGGATGTAGCCTCAGTACCCTATAGCTTTAATGCAAACTTTTATGAGCACATCTTTTTTATGTCGTCCATTTTGCTTTATTCCGGTATAAAGTGGCCAATGTTAAAGCATGCGAGACAGAAATACACATTAGAACATTTAGTTCTCTGTGTTTACACACACTGTAGCGCTGCACTGACTTCATGCTCGCCTTCTCCCGACTAATAATCCCACTCTGATCACACGTGTAAAACAAACACACACTTGCAGTAACATAAAGTATGCACAAATATAAACACAGGATCATAAAGTCTCATATTTACACCTACATGAAGGCACAAGTCAATGTTGAGTAACACAATGAATGAATTATTATGCAGTTGAGTAAATCAAAAACCACACACATATGAGCACAGTATTGATTGCTCCATATTGCACTGATCTCCATTTTGGCCAGAACAACCTTGTTATCTTTTCCACACAGACACCTACGCTTTGCTGCAGGCAAAACAATAACCTATGTACCGAAATACTGATACCTCTTTACTTCTACACCGTCCTGTCCTTGCTATTTCACTGCCCTCACTTAAATCTATTAAACTTTCCATGTTTACATTTTCCTAACAAGTGGCTCCTTGTGATTGTTGGAGTAATGACTGTCCTCTCTCAAAGGTAGATTGAGTACTTCTGTGTTATACTAGTATTGCCAACTTTTCCATTTAGTTTGAAGTGAGATAATAAAATTACTTTAGATTGTACATGGTCTTAGTCATTCTGAGCATCACTACATTGAAATTTTCAGAAAACCTCTGAAGGAAAATATTTTGAGAGTGTAACCTTGAGGACATGTGTTTTATGTGTTTTAAAGTGATTTTCCCTTTAATTATCCAAAATATATTGAAATAATTTATAAATGTATTTATGAGAGTTTAAAAATGTAATTGAAAATGTTACAATGTTACAGCTCGAATCGACGCGCATCAAAATCATAGTGGCGGCTCCCTTGACCGCAGTGTTTTACGAGGCTGCTGTTGTCCTCCGTCTCGTCTGTCCGTTCCCTGTCAGTGTCTTCTTTTCTTGCCTCAAAGTTATCAGTTATAGGCTACGTTTGTTTATCATTGCGTGAGAAAATGGACGTGAGAGCGTGTAAAAATAGTCAATTGCTTTGAGCCTCGCGGTCAATGCATAAGAGTTGGCAGCCCTGGTTATACCGCTGCAAAAGGTCTTGGATAGTGAGAACGTTTTTGTGACATCAACACCAGAGACTGCCTGAAACACTGGAGACTGTTCTGGTCTCCTAAGTCTCCTAAATGTACTCGTATTATACCTTTAGAGTCCGATCAAAAAATAGATATAGATCATAGATAGATACTTTATTTATCCCGAGGGAAATTCAGGAATGGGTCATATGGGTTGTTTTAGAAGGTACTGTATCACAACCTGTTTTCCCATTTAGTTTAAGGGCTTGCTCTCTTGTTCTTGTTGTTCCTCATATGAAAACTCAACTTTGGGCATTCTCACATTTCAACCTCCTCTGTCCAATGAAGCCGTTTACCTCCTAGATACACACGGTGCTGAAGTCTTAAACAAGTTGTCCATCTATCGTCTACCGCTTATCCGGGGTCGGGTCGTGAAGTCTTAAACAAGTTGTCATTTAAAAAATACAAACATAATCGACATAAACCAATCACCAAAGGTCTGATTTATATTTTGCCATCAGTATGTGTTTACTAATTGTGTGTGGTATGAAAGGCACAATGAATAGGAAATGTATGGACTCATATAAACATAAGTCCTCTCAGTCATCACTGAGGACCATCTACAAATGTGTCTGCATCTGCAGAGACCCTGCCTCTGACTGGATTTTCTCTTTTCTTTCCATTTTGCTGTGTTCGGGATGTTTCTGTGCGCCAATGCAAACATAACGGCCACGTACCAGATAGTAAGTACAAGAGGAAGCTACGAAGATGGCAGACAGCGGCAGAAAAAAAGCAAATATAGGGAGCAAAACGGCAAGCGGACAAAGATGGTTCCAAAACAAGAGTGGGTTGGCTTTCACCCGCTGGCGAGCCCCGTAACTTTTGTTGAGCCGAGGAGGAGGGTCCAACTTTGAATATTGTGTTTACTAACCGCAACCAACAAATCCTACTTATTGTGCCTTTAAAAAAACACCCTTCTGTCACTTTCTTTTTTTCGAAGCATCTCTTTCGTGTCTGTTCTTCTGATAAAAATCAAGAAGGCATCATCACTTGATTAAACACCTGTTTTGAGATGCTTCACCTTCTGGACACCAACTGTTGATCTGTGTATTTGTATGTGCTGGTCTGCTATGGTACAAATGCCGGGGGTAGTAAAGGAAGGTGTAGTATCAGATGAATGACCACATATGCTTTCCTTCCTGTGTTGTTTTGTAGTTGGCATTGCTTTACATTGTGTACCAGTGTTTTAGATGCTCTCAGCCTCAGAGAGCTGTGTGTAGGCGGAGCGGAAGCCACTCACTAAGCCTGCTGGTATAAACTGAATGTTAACATAAGCGAGGGTGCGAGGGGTTGTGTGTTTGTGTTGCTCGCGTAGATTACAGATTTGTCTGATTTGTGTGTGTGTTTGTGTGTTTGGGGTCTTGCTTGCATGCGTTTCTCTGTGTGTTTAATAAACGAGGAAGGGCAACAAAGGTTGAGCGCAGCGCTTGCTCCCCAGCTGGCTTTGTTGTATCATAGCAACTCCACATGAATAATAATCATAAACACACACACACACACACACACACACACACACACACACACACAGACCCAGACACACACACACACACACACACACACACACACACACACACACACACACACACACACACACACAGTAATGAGCCATTCTTCTCCAGCCACTCTGGTAATCTCCCTCAGCTGTTTCTACTCTACACTGAGATCTAGTTTACAGTAAACATTCGTTTACTTTGGCTAAACCCTAATGGTGATATAGATTTGAAATGATTTTGACATTGTAGCCGTAACGAGCTGGGTAACAGAAAGGTGCCTGTACTGTTTTCACCAAAAAATATGTTAAATACAATTGTGTCATAGTTTTTTTCTTCTTGAGCTATTCAGGCGGGGTCTTTAATGAAGATTATGAATTGGTTTAGTCAGAAGTCAATTTGGTCCAAATTCAGAATTGAAATTGAGATTTTAGCCAGACACCACCAATTTCACACATGAAGGTCACTTTAGTAGTCACGGTTAAGCTGCTAGTATATGTCAGAACCCCAGACAAACACACACACACCACACGTCAGATTAGGGGCAATCCAACCATTTCTGCAGTTTTCCAAATCACCGGCAATCCATGCCTTCACACCCACCCAACAGTTTTGTTTTAATATCTAGCTCTCTTCTTTCATTCTTGACACAGCTAGTTCTGTCACTTTTCACGTAAACAACAAGTGCAACATGGTCCCAGTGTGCGAGGGTCATCAGCTGCACTCCACTACTCCACCTGTTGTATACGAACAACTGTTGCAGCACTCATACAAACAGACACACTATCAGATTTGCGGATGATTCTTGGTCTTCTTGAAGTGCATGAGCATCAGTAAGGGGTTGAGGTGAATGAGTCCTCCCTCCAATTAAATGTGTCAAAAACAAAAAGACATGATAATCCGTTTTAGAAAGACTTCTCCTAATCCTGTATTTACCACCATCAAAGGTGATGGTGTCCAGTTGGTGCGCAGCTTTAAATAGTTGGGCATTGTTCTTGATACCAAACTGTGTTTTGGATCCCATGCTGCGTCTATGATGAACATGAGTCCTTTTAATGTCTCCTCTGAGATGATGTTTTAGCTTTTTTTATATAAAAGTTTGATTAAATCAGTTTTAATGTTCTGTATTGTTGCTCGGTATGGGAACTTGACTTTTGCCAACAACAATCCCAGTTTACAGTCCTGTATAACAAGCAGGTGCTCAGCATGGCTTCTTATTTTCTGCAGTGCCGACATCACTTTTCAAGTGAAAAGTCGAGTTCGAGTCGAGTTCTTCTCTGTTATAACCTGGCCCTTACACTCAGGATCTGTTGGCCTCTGTTGCTCTGATTTCTAAGGTTTGCAATGATGGCATTGAGTTTCCTGTTGAGCAAGAGCAGGAGTAGGAGTGTTCTGTCACTACTTTCCACTGTGGTCTGCAAATATCTTGTTCAACACTTCCTCTTGGCTGTTTTTGGATACAAGAACAATACGGATGTTCAAATGGACACGGAAATGTAAGGTACAATGCTGTTTTTCTCAACAGTGATAAAGTGGCAGTCAATAAAAGTCAGTTGGACAGTACTGACAGAGACCAGTAAAGCAGCACTCGGTCCAACACTGGTGGAAATATCCATTTAAGTGTACTCTTAAGAGTGTGTGTGTATCTTGGAAGGAAAATACTAGTTGAATGAAAAGTGTTCTTTTACTGACCCCGCTGCCTATCTGTTTGGTTTTCTGCCAAATGCTGTAAACACACTTTGAAAGAAGCCAAAACATTTAAAACATCAGCTATTTCAGAAGTTAAACCAGCAGCTGCAGTTGTAGAGTTCAGCCATGGTCTGTTTCTGCCAGAACAAATAGTACCCCGTATTAGCTGTGGACAACTGCTATTGTTTAATGTTTTAAATGGCTGATGTTAGATTTGAACTTTTATTTTTCTGTACAAATATGTTGAATACCGCAGATGTTGGCTAAATTACACATTTTCAGTCTTTGTTTCTTTTCATTTCCCCAGTAACTCTCTCCTCCCTTTTCAATCCAGTCAGAGTGAAGCTAAACAGTCAATAATTGTTTTATCTTGGTTGTGTGTTTGTTCCATGAAGCTACTTCCTCGCTAAGCTCTGTTCAACTGCTTGTTGTATAGTGTCTGTCTCTGTCTCTATC
The DNA here is from genome assembly GCF_900634415.1 of Cottoperca gobio. NCBI lineage: Eukaryota > Metazoa > Chordata > Actinopteri > Perciformes > Bovichtidae > Cottoperca > Cottoperca gobio. The sequence goes on along the minus strand of NC_041375.1, from coordinate 8,419,063 downwards.
CAAGTCAAACACAAAAGGTCGGGTCAGAGGGCTGGACGAGCGGGGACTGTTCCAGCAGTCAACATGACAGAGGAAAAAGAAAACAAACCGTTTCTTAGAGAAGTTGGAAAATAAAGACAGAGATCAGGGATTGTTTGTCACACACACTTCCTTCTTCTTTCAAATACTTGACCTTTGCTCATCTCTCTTTTCATCTGCTGCTCTCTCCGTCTCTTCCTCTTCCTCCCTTCTGACGTTTTGACATCCAAGTGACTTCTCCACCTCCCTTCTCCATCACTCTCCTCGCTCTCTGTCTGTCCTCCCACTCTGTTTCAGGATGTCATACACTCGCAGACTGCACACACACGAAGTCCGACACCACAAACACACACACACATTTTTTTTTGACCCTGTTTAATAAACAAGCAACAGAGTGTGTGAGAGTAAGGAAGTTTTTAGTGGCGCCTCTTATCTCGCTTCCTCTCAACACACAAGAAAGAACACTGAACTGCCTCAAAGTATGAATGTCGTCTTTGAGACACACACACACACACACACACACACACACACACACACACACACACACACACACACACACACACACACACACACACACACACACACATCCTCCTTCTTTTCCTCTCAGTTACACACTCCATCCACCAACATGGACCGGCTGTTCTGTGAAGTGGCCCAATGAAAGAACCTAACAGAGTAGTGCTGCTCACTCACACACACACACACATACACACACACACACACACACACACACACACACACACACACACACACACACACACACACACACACACACTAATGCACACAAACTGTCTGTATATCAAGGTATTGTGGAAGAAAAGTATACATTAATAATCTAATGTGCTACGAGTTGACTTTGAAGTTGTCAAAGATTTGAATGTCACGGTGTATAATTCGGGGGTTTATGGATCCTCTCCTACTAACTGTGATGACCTAGTGGTCTAGTGATACGCCTTCCAAACAATTCACTTTTCAATACCAGAGCTGCCACCATTGTACCCCTGAGCAAGGCACTTAACCCTGAGTTGCTCCAGGAGAACTGTCTGTCCCTGTAGTTATGTAGTTATATGTCGCTCTGGATAAGAGTGTCTGCTAAATGACCTGTAATGTAATGTAACTGAGACTGAACCCGGGAACCAAGTTAGGCCAGGTCCAAATTATCTTCAGTCTAATTGGGTCCAGGTAGAAATTCTATTGCTGCAGGTCTCAGGTCTGTGTGTCAATATGTCTGACACTCGAGTGGATCCAAGATGACTGGGCTCTGATCAGGAGAAAGACGATTGTTTTGAGGTCTTGATTCTTAGGACATCCATTGCTACTCTTTTAGATTATTGTGCTTCTTATTTGGTGGGGCATTATGCTACTGACATCTGTGTGAGTACATTCATATGAAGTCAGATTTGATCTTTTCCTTTCAGCCCTCCGTACTCACTCAGTCAGCAGTTCTTTTCACCTGAAAACAGAACTTTTCCAAAGCATAAAGTCTCAAGAGTGGAGACATCTTAAAATGCTGGCGAGGTGTTTGAACTTAATGTTCTCTGTTTTCATTATCTCATGAAATACTGGTTGTATCACCGCAGTGATCACCTTTGAATTGGCTGCTACAGACAGTTAACATGTAATATTTATGAGCTGCCATTAAAACACTATTTCATGCTACGTTTTCAGACAACGGTAACTGGAAAATATGTAAATGAGAACAACTAAATAGTGACTTTGGCAGTTCCAAAACACAGTAGAGGTGATCAGAGAGAGCGGAGGTTTAACATGCTAACACTCACCAGGGTAACCAGGCTGTGTCTCTCCCACTGCTGGTCAGATGTTGGTGATGCTGACCAATTTTGTTGAAAATAGGACAAAGACTCCTTTTGTTCAGGTGTGGACGCAAGTTGTGTTGACTCAAAAACTGTGTTTCAGTAATCAGACTCACGTAGAGGTAGCCTGTGTAGGTGCATATGTGCACACATTCATCAGAACACAGAACGTTTTTACTTTGATGTGTTGCCATGGAAATTGCTTTTGTCTCCTGTGGTTGTGTGTTTGTGAATTTTCTGATATTCTGATTATCAGTGAATGAGTTGCTTTTGATGCAGATGTGGACATAGCGAGAGAACGCTGACACGGAAAGAGATTAAAGCCAAACTAGAAAGAGGACACGGATAACTAAAGACGGAAGGTGATGAAGAAGAGAAGTAATGGGGTGGATTCTCCACTGCCAGGCTGAGGCCGTGAAGTTGAAAGGGACATTGATGCTGTGAAAGTTTTTTGCACATTACAGTTTTAAGATCATTAAAAGTTTGTAGTCAACACAAACCCATCAAAGCAAAGACAGAAACTTACATTTCTTAATTGTTTTTATTTAATAATTGCTTGATTACAACATAATGGTTACTGCCACCATCTGCTAAGGAATGTATGTGAACCAATACATTATAGACTACACAGGTTTCAAATAGTGATTTGACTGCAAGTCTCCATGCAGCTGCCTGGTAATTAACCTTAGCCATGTCCAGCTCATAGCTTTTTTAACTCTTTCAAATCCCCTTCAAAGTGACTGTGTTTTTAGTGCAAAAGTCCCATTATGAGTTTCCTGCTGGACTAAAAATGTAAAAACAAACTTTATAAGCAACACACTTTATTGCTGATGCCTCATATGAGCTTCAGCTGAGATTACATTTTTGTACAGAACGAGGATTGTGGATTTTTCTCCGTATAGTCACATAATGAATCGCTTCACGACCAGTATGTTCAAGAAGAATGATTATTAATTAATACAAATGTCAATGTATTTATGGGCATGTGAATATTTTATATTCATTATAGACTTTAGAAAATTGGAAACAATCTTCGATTCTTTCTTTTTTTGCGTTTTTCTGTTTTTCCATCTCTTCTATTATGGACTCTCACTCTCACTCTCACTCTCACTCTCACTCTCACTCTCACTCTCACTCTCACTCGCACTCCCTTTCCTCTTAGAGGAGCGAAGATAGGACACGGAGTCCATGAGCAAAGAACTCTGCTTCTCATGTGTTTGTTTATATTCATTTATTGAGATATAAACCAGTGGTGGAGTCCAATCATTCCTCCCCTGCTGCCTGTATGAGTGTGCATGCATGTGGACGTATGCGAAAACAGTTCATCCGAGGAAGAGGGAAATTAACTTTGACTAACTGCGTAAAAACTTTAATTTTTTGTCTTTTGCTCTTTTGAACCGACTCTTATTACTGCTGCTTTCTTGTTGCCTCTGCTGTGTGTCTTTAAACTCACCACATGTACACACATGCACTTATTCATATGAACAACCATAGCCACAGCCATGGCAACCTATAGCTTTTTCCAAAACCTTAAACCTTTTGTATCGTATCCAGCTGTATCCTGTTGGGCCAGCAGTCTGGCATGATTGCCATGTGCCATGCCATCTTTTCTCACACTGACACGTTTCATAAAACATCAATTTAATTTGAGTTCTAGAGGCTTCAACCACTTGTTGCTGCAGGATGTGTTCATCGTGACAAGTCTGTGGAGCTGCATAGAGAAATTCCATAGAACCTTATATCCCTTTACTAATATTTATTTCAGAGTACAAGAAGCATGTTGTGCAAGAGTATGACATACAGTATACATTTTGTATCAACTTGGTTCGACATTCAAAGTATATCGAAGTAGTTTGACTGTCTCTGGTTAATATTCAAACCCAGCTTTTGGGGGGCGCGTTGGTTCAGTCGTGTGTATGCATGTGTGTGTATTTTTCTGTCTATCTGTCCACAGCTAATCTTGCATACTGTTGGACCCATCAGCAGAATGTTTGTTGTGCTGTATGATCAAGGACCTTGCGGTGATTCACAAACTTTTTATAACTTATTTTATTGACTGTCTAATAGCATCATTGACTGTTGACTCCTCTCTCCTGTCAACCTGCTGGTAGTGGCCGCAAATGATCAACAACTGCTCCAGAAGTAAAAGGTATTTCCAGCAAAAGGCTAGACTAAAAACAAGCCTTACCTTGTCTTGGCCTTTGTCCTGCCTCAAAAACAGACCTCCATAGAAAAGCTTCATCGCATTTCGAACCGCAGCATCTGCAGATTGATTCCGTACCAGACATGTCGTGATCCACTAAAGTTAGGCACGATGCAAGATAAAAACAATCTTTGTTTTTCTTATCTTCGCTTCCATGACGACTGTAAGGTAGTCAGAAAAACAGAGAGTGAGATTCATCTCTTTAATGAGATCACTTTTCCTGTTTACATAATTTAATTGACACTTACTCTGTATTTTAGAATCACATCTTTTTTCATTTTGGAAACTCAACAATCTTCACTAGAATGCATTGTTCTAATAATGTTTAAATACACACACACACACACACACACACACACACACACACACACACACACACACACAACCCCCGTGCATACATTCGTTCACCACTGGTTTACACAACTACAGTACATATTATATGATAACTGCAACTCTGTAGTTGCCTGGCAATGTACTGAGCTGTGCTCCAGAAATAAACACAAAGAACACAGAATATATCAGGAACAAAATCTGTTGTTCTAAGTCTTCTGGACACGCTCAGAGGAAGCAGGACAGGTTAGAAAATGAAACGTGAAGATTGGAATTGATGGACAAAGCGGGACAAAAACATAAATTGCCATTTCTTCTGACTATAGGCTGTTATTTGTGTTTCCGCTTTGCTGCGAGAATCACTGACATCATAATGTAGCCACCTTTTTATTTACCAGTATTTGTCTATAAAACTGACTTTTAGCTTTTGAAAGAGCGTAAGAGAAATAGAGATTCATTCATCTACATAAAGTATATGAGTGGGATGAATGCATTGGTTAGCGGTGACTGATTTAATGAATGTGTCTACATCATTTGCCATGTGTGTTTGTGCGTCTGATTCAAACACATAAAATCTTAACATCTAGAAATGTGTGTGTTGTTTGTAAGAGGGTGCTAATTGATGCATTCTCTCCCTTTGACTGTTTAATGGAAAAGCACTTCTCATTAAACTGTCACTCACAAATCTGTGCTCATGTGTGCGTGGAACAAGAGAAAGAAAGAAAGATGTGAGCAGGTCATTATAATACAGTGTGAAAGCAAAAGAGAGAGGTTGTAAAAGGGGAGCGGAGAGAGAGAGAGAGAGAGAGAGAGAGAGAGAGCGAGAGAGAGAGAGAGCGAGTGAGCGCGGGAGAAGTGCAGAAGAACAGACCATTACTACAATTAGTATGCCATTTAAAAAGCTTTCCTTCACAGCCGTTTGATATTGAAATGAAACATTGTGTCTCTGCAGGAGGCTTTTGGCAAAATTTGCCTAACAATACATTAGCTGACACGCACACACACTCTCTTCATCACCTGTGAAAGGCTTGTTTACCTCTCTCTCTCTCTCTCTCTCTCTCTCTCTCCCAGTTCAGTCATTACATTTAAATCTATTTAAATTAAATACCAAATCAATTCAATTGTGTAAAATACATTTCATGTCAGCTCATTTAAGTGCGCTGTACTGCTGGTTTTACTTCATTAGTAAACATCAAGACAATACTTTTAGATTGAATCAACTTGCTTTGTTGTGTGTCCAGGTTTCCTCGACCTAAACCTAAAAGGAACAGTAATTCATATAGATGGTGATCTGTAACCTTGTCAGACAAAAATCATCTTTTAAAAAGTGATAGTACACTGTTTTTGAAAACACACACTTATACTTAGTAAAGGAGGAAGAATATGTTGCCAAGCTGATTATACGTTATTATACGATGATTTTTAACATATTCTAAATATTGTAATCATGTTCTGTATATCATCACCAATTGTGAAGGAAGTACTCATATCTCTTAGTTCAGTAAATTTAGTAACATATATATATATATATATATATATATATATATATATATATATATATATATATATATATATATATATCACTTTACACAGATGGTAAAAGTGGAGATCATTTAAAACACTTTACATATATTTTATATGTGCATATACTGCAAGGTATCTTTATTTCACCCGGGGATCCATACCGTATTATTGATATAATAATAATAAAGACATGTTGTTGATTATGAGCATTATTAATCTAAATCTGTAAAGTAACTGAAGCTGTGGAGTAAAAAGTATAAAGTAGCATTATATGGAAATACTCAAAAGTACCTCAAACTTGCACTTAAGTTCAATACTTGAGAAAATGTACTTAGTAACTTTCCATCACTGTTCACCACACACACTTAACATTGCTGCTGACCAATTACCAAAACCTAGAATGGGACGTATGCAGACTCATTCGAGAAAGTTGCCTCACCTGTGAGAAAAAAAAACTTTGTGAGTGTTTGGGAAAGTGTAGAAGGGGCAGAGTCCACACCCTGCTCTGGGGAGAGACACGTTGTATACTTACGTTGCTCCTACCCTGCCAAACATACCATTATGGTGCACTCATTCTGAGGGGCTGTGGGTGCCGTTTACAAGCTGTAAGAAGATTAGAAGTTAGTGGGTTCCAGGGCGAGGTTCTTCTGGGGCCGGGACTTGGTTAGCTATGGTGGGGAGAGAGGGAGTGTCTGGCTGCTTCCCAGTATGTGGAAGAGGCTCTCCTTTGCCACAGGTGGGAATATGTTAAACGCTGTCTCACTCACACACACATTTCATCATTGGTGATTCTGAATTTCTCTAAATCAGGGTCTTTTTAACGGTTTCAGCCTTTTTATTCATGTGAATGATGAATAGGAGAATTCAAGTATCTACGGCTTTTATTTGTAACTGGAGGTAAACTAGTTGTGCTGTAATGTCAGTTCTCTATTGGACTCTGTTGGTGAAGAGAGATCTTTAAACCAAGTCCGAGTTCTCAAATAACAATCCAATCTTTGTTCTGGGTCCATCTTTCACTCTTCTACACTAATATATTTTTGCTAAGTTTACGCCTAGAGTCCACACTACTGAGCCCATTCGCTTCCTGATCACGCTGTAACCTTCCCTGACTCGTCATGTCCATATTACGTGACCCTTTCCTGGAAGAAAACAAACCAAAAACATTACAGCTAGGCCGACCTTTTGTGATTGTATCCTTTTTGTTTGGGTGCTCTTTTCCCATTGCCATGTCTTCCTCCCTTCAGTAACAGTCTCATCTCATTGTCAGTCCAAGCAAAGACATCTCTGGTCTTACTGTTTTGCCATTGCTGTTCTTCCCCAACCACAATCTGCTGTTTTTGTTTCTGTTCTAATCTTCAGGGGAGGTGTTCTGCTTTCAGTATTGCCACTGCAAACCTGACTCGGACAAATGGCAAGCTTTAAAGGGTGGGGATGGCCTTGTGGTCTAGTGGTCTAGTGGCCTGGTGGTATGCCTTCTAAATACAATACCAGATGGTTGTGAGTTCAATACCAGGGCTGTCACCAGTGTGCCCCTGAGCAAGGTACTTAACCCTAAATTGGTCCAGGAGGACTGTCCCTGTAGTTAGTTCACAGTAACTTGCTCTGGATAAGAGTGTCTGCTAAATGACCTGTAATGTAATTGATGGATAGGAATGAATGGCTTTTCTTTATTTAAGATCTGGGTTCAATCGATTTAACTGACTAGTTCACCCAAGATTGTTGACAGATAGATCAGCCCAGTGGTATGCTTTTATGTGTGTGTGTGTGTGTGTGTGTGTGTGTGTGTGTGTGTGTGTGTGTGTGTGTGTGTGTGTGTGTGTTTAAGAGTCACAACCCATTACTCTTGATGGAGTGGGGCAGCAGTAGGGGGTCACACCAAGACACCAACTGTGTTTATTAGGAGTTGGGTTTAGCCATTGTTTCAGCAGGAGAGAAGATTTGTCTGTATGGTTTTATGTATCTATGTTTCTTTGTCCTTAATGTATTGGTAAAACCTCTCAATTGGGTCTTAAAAGTTACAAAATTATCAGATTCTTTAGCGATGAGGTGGTAACTTGTCTTGTTCCCTCTCTGCCTATGTGTTTATTTTCTAGTCTTTAATGGTAATTATTTAAATGGCACCTTCACAAGACTGACCTTAGAGTACTGACTGCTTGGCCACCTGGTATATAGACACTGACTATTTGACTACATGGAAGACTGACTAACTGACCAGCTGAATGACTAAGTGACTACTAAACACCCCTTGCAGAAGCAATTCTTCACTGACCATTTGTCTTTTGTCTGTTTTATTACAGCACCATAAAAATCTGGAGTGAGAGAAGAGCCCTAAAATGATGGAGCTGTAAATAGAGAAGCTGTGTGTGTGTGTGTGTGTGTGTGTGTGTGTGTGTGTGTGTGTGTGTGTGTGTGTGTGTGTGTGTGTGTGTGTGTGTGTGTGAGAGAGTGTGTGTGTGTCTGTGTCTGTGTCTGTGTCTATGTGTGATAGGGAGAGAGGGAGAGAGAGAGTGAGAAAGATGCTTCATTAAATCCTTTGTATTTCATCCTGTGCCTTGTTCTGAGACTGTCCAGAGCTATAAAAAGGAGAGAGAGACAGATGGAAAAGAAGAAAACATAAATGATTGAGCTACAGCAATCTCTTCCATTCTCATCGACCTTTCTCTTGTCAATAAATCTTCAAAATCTACCAATTTCTAAAAAGAAATCAGAGCTTGTTAGACATAGACAAAAAGCTAAAGGAAAACCGAAAAGATTGAAAGTGGGAGGGAGATTATCAGAGAGTTTAGAAAAAACCCCAGAGAAAACGGCAGAGAGAAAGAGAAAACGGGTCAATTAAAACGTGAAAAACATATTTAAAATCATCCAAATTTTATTTATAATTTAATAAGTAGAGTTGTCAATACTTTTAATAACATTTCACGTTGATTTACAAAATCAGATGGTGAAATGTACTATGTGATATCCAGTAAATGCCACATTTCTGATTAAAACAGGCTGCTGTAAACATCATGTACCATCTCCTAGCAAATGATTTTCTCTCTGTTATTTGTATTATAATGTCCATTTACCATTTCAGAGCTTTGCATTAGCTGTGTTACACCAAAAATAATGTGTCTATCTGTTTTGGTTCAAAGGTCTGGAAAACAAGTACACGTGAAGTTAGTCCTCATCTTTGGAGCCTTTTCTCTTGTAAAAATGTGGTTTTGTGGTTTGTCCAAGTATGTTCTCAAGTTTCAAGTTTTATTTGTCATATGCAAGTTAACACAGGGTCAACAGTACAATGAAATGTGTGCGAGAGAGACAGCTCAGCTCAGCTCAGCAAAATCAGCAAAATTAAATTATAATTATATGAAATATTTTAAAATAAGTACTATATACAATTGATTGTTAAACGATAATTACAAAAAAAAAACGTATGTACATATATGAAGAGAAAAATATATAAGAAGTAAAATATATTTAAATATATTTATTTAGTGCAGACAGCAAGTGAGCCAGTGGTTGGCTCCGGTCCTCACTCAGAACTAATCCCCCCAGAGCCACAAGAGCAGCAAGGAGCCAATTACAGCATTAGCCTTTTTGGACAAGGCTCAAAAAGGTTGAAATTGTTGCTTTGTTGAAAGTGCTTTAAGTGAGTATTAGGGCCGTACCCAAATCTATATTTGACTGTTTAATATTAGGATTCCTTGCTTTTTTTTATAGGCCTATATACTACCTGGCATTTAGAAAATCCATTGCCGTGAGTTTCAGTGATGATTTTGACCACATTAACATAGTCAAATGTGGTCAAATGCAGTCCGCCACAGTTTATAATGAAACTAAAATATTTTTACACTTCTCAACGGGTGGGGTCCGCGCAGTATGCCTGGAGGATTCAACTCGGCGGGTCAGGGACAGCTGCTCGGTGTGGTGGACTCCTTCA
>NC_041375.1:8339252-8404252 GCF_900634415.1 Cottoperca gobio | reverse complement strand
GATGCATTACCATGTGCGTAGTCATGCTTGTTGACGTTGTTATGGCACACGTGTCAACAAAATAGCTTCATTACATGTGACCCCTTCTCCAGGTTTCCCCTCAAACCGTTTCATGCACTCTCATTGGCTGTAGCTCCCACACAGACTCTGCGATGCATCGGGGAGCCTCTCGGCTTGTATCTTTGAACAGTTCACACATAGTGCTTAAGCACAGATTTGCGAGCGCCGAGCCAACACTGATTTGCCTCTGATCTGGGGCTTTTGTCAGGGAGCTCCAAAAACAGTCGCTAAGTGGGAAATCATGGCTTAAGTCGAGTAATGTGAACTAGGCATTACCCCAACGCCATCTTTGCAACCAATAGTCCCCAGGTAAATAAAACAATAAGCTTAAAACATTATCTGTGTTAAATCCCATTATTGAAATCTTACTGTGCAGAAAACCTGATTCTCTGTGTGTGTGTGTGTGTGTGTGTGTGTGTGTGTGTGTGTGTGTGTGTGTGTGTGTGTGTGTGTGTGTGTGTGTGTGTGTGATTGAGTATTGTTTCCCTTGATTACAAGCTAAGACAACAGCCAGATCACCTCAAGTCAATATTAGCATACAGAGGGTATCGAGGAAGCGGGACACAAGCTGTATCTCTCTTCCATGTAAATATGAATGAGTGAATGAATGAATGTAAGAAGGAAGGAAGGAAGGAATAAAAGAGTAGAGTTAGAATGTAAAAAGAAAGATAAAGTAGAGTGGAACAAGTGACTATGCTTCCTGTAAGTTCATAGAACGAGGGAGAGTTGGAAAGGGCAATGTGGATGGTATGATTGGAGGAAAGAACAAAGTGAAGAAAGACAGAGGGAAAATCTTTCTGCTGTAACATGAAACACACACTGTCTGTGTAATCAGCCCTCTGGGGTTAAAGGTCATTTTATCAGTGTTAGGCTTCCTGACCCGTAATCTTATCAATAATCAGAAACCACTCTGTCTCCGCATTTGTGTGTGTTTGTGTGAGTGTTGGTGCTGTGTGTGGGATTAATCCATTACTGATAATCCTATCAGTTTGTGTCATCTAAAACAACAAGGGATTCCCCCGCAAAGAAAACCACTGTTATTGTGCTTTCCCCAGCCCGAGGCACAGCCAGACACACTTACACATCTCCCTAAGGCTGCTGTTTTTGAGAATGTCTTTATTACAGTGGAGGATGTGAAGATGCATCCCGTCATTGAAAGTATGTATGTGTGTGTGTACTACATACTAATGACCAGTGACCCGTGCTTCACTGTACTCCCACTGTTACAGTTGAGTGACTTGCCCATAAACAGGTCTGTCTTTTGTTTCTCTTTAACAATACCACCATACACATGACTGTATTGGAAGGTAGTGGGCCGTGAAAACTGTGTGTGTGTGTGTGTGTGTGTGTGTGTGTGTGTGTGTGTGTGTGTGTGTGTGTGTGTGTGTGTGTGTGTGTGTGTTTCCCATACATTTAAGTACAGTTAGTTCCAATTACTGAAAATGCTGTTGCTGGTGCCTCAAATAGAGAAGAATGCTTTGACTAATGAACTGATCTGAAGTTAGAATAATAAAGGGGGCATGAAAGGGGGAGAGTGCTGGGTGGGTGTGGAGGGGTTTAACTCTCCTCTCCCCCCTTTCACTTCACTATAAGCAATTTGTCTTGTCAGACAGTGACTGATGGTGCTATACACAGTACCTCAAGATGTCACACCAAAACCACATAACTGTAAATGTCAATTTAAGAGGAAGAGGGATAACAAATCCCTGTAATCAGACTGATGCCCTGTCTTATGCCTCATTTCCACTGCATGGGACGGCTCAATTCTCGACTTGACTCACTTTTGGTACCAGGTCCTTTTTTCTGTACCACCTCACTGTAAGCAAGATTCTCAGCTGAATAGCACCGCCGCTGTGAAACTGCAGTCAATCAAAAAAGGGCGAGTCGAATTGAGCAGAGCTGCTGCTCAATCATGCAGTGAAAATGCATTGTATATATATTAATGCCCTGTGTATTTGAAAAATGCACAAAGATTGTAGTTCTGCTAGGATCATAAAAACCTTCAATAACTAAAGCTAAACGCAGTTCATGAAATTTTTTTCCTTGTTGGCTGCACTCTAAGCATACCTGTCAACCCTTCCGTTTTTCCCTGGATTATCCCCTATTTTTACTTCTTTCCCGTTTTTCTCCCGTTTAAATATTTTCCCGTAATTATCCTGTATTTTTAACCTTTCAAAAAAGTGGCCTCCGGTAAAGCAGATGTTTAAATTTAGTTGAAAAACATTATCTGCCAGTAAACACACAGAAGAAGAAAACAGGAACAATAACACAGAAGAAGACGTAAACATATGGATGAGAGTCACAGTGAACGGGAGATAGATGGAGACGCAGCTGTACCTGCCACACAAGTTAAAACTTTATGCAAGTAACTAGACAAATGAGAGGAGACCTTCCCTTATTTAATAAAAGCAGAGTCGGGCAAACTCGTGCTTTTTTTAAAGTGTGCCATTCAGATGTTAGCATCGCACACTGACGGAATAAACGATGTTCGCCAGCATGAACAATCGTCCAAACACAAACACGAGGCACAAAACACACACAGTCAATGACTTCATGTGTGACAAGAACTGTGTCGGAGGCAAGACCAAGTGACCAAAGCTGAGGGAAAGATGTCGATGCTTTGCGTCAACAATAATGTAGCCTTCATCTACTGCGATGATTTCAGTCGCAGTGTAGCGGACATGTTTCCCGACTCTGCCATCGCAAGGAAGTCCTCGTGGGGGAAACAAAGACACAACTCATCAATCATCAAATAAATTGATGATAATAACTAATAAATAAAATACATAAATCTTATAAACATGTCTGTACAAGTAATACATACTTTAAATAAACATGTATTTCCTGAATGTAATACCCGTCCCTTATGTGTTTACATTTACATTACATGGGGGCTGTGGGGCTGAGAGCTGTGAAGGTATGGGCGGAGTCCGGTAAAACATTTCCCTTATTTTGAAATTCCAATGTTGACAGGTATGATTCTAAGCACCCTGTGTTCGATTACGGTAGTCAAAGAGACAAATGTCGGACAACGCATCGTCCACCCTGTTGAAAGATCTCTTTTAGATTAGCTGAACTTCAAGGTGGGACAAAAAGCTGGGGAAGGAGAAAGTCTTTGATAAGTAGAAGTCTTAGAAGGGCAAGAGATCAATGGTCAGGCTGCAGGAAATATAATATTACATTTACAGGTATGTAACATGGAGTGATGATGAAGAGAGTGCCCGGATATCTGCACGTATCTGCCCCAGTTGTTGTTCAGAACTTGATCCCACTTCCACCTCTCTTTTGGAAACACAATGCCTCTAATTGCACCCAACACAGAGGCGATCAGTGCGGTTCAGTAGTTCACATTGAAAGAAACAGTTTCAAACAGAAATATGATGAAAGTGGAGAGCTCTGTCCATTTTCACACCTCTGCACACCTGGTCAATCTCTGACAAAAGTGAACTTCACTGACTGTTACAAACATTGGGCCTGTTTGAACATTGGCAGAAGATGTCACTGCTTTCAGGCAGTTTGGAAATATTGTATTTGTTACAAGTTATATATAGACCTTTATATTCTTTTCTATACTTCAACTTAATCATCAGGACATAGTGGTCACCCTGAAAATGATTTCAGGGTAGTGCTGCGCAAAAAACATCAACAGTAACTGGATGACTAACGTTCAGTATAAAAATTACATTCATTTGTAACTAGACATTAATAACTTTTAGAAAGGTAATTTCGACAACCTCACAACAAAGCTCAGTGGCCGTTCATCATATAGACTTAAGATCGCTGTTCAGATAAAAGCAATTTCATTTGAAGTGTGTTAAACAATAGCTGTACGAACATAAAATTCAACATCTAGTCCTAAAGATAATTAACACATAAATAATAAGCCAATGTAAAAAAGACTTTGATATGACTCTGATACCTGCTCCAAAAGAACAGTAGCATTTCAATTGCAAGACTCTGACGAGGAGTTACAAAGTCGGTTTGACATCTTTGCATTACCTGTCATTTCCTCACTGAGGAACACTAAAGCTGCTAACTGCTGCTGCTGCGCTACCAGCGGAGTCAAACATCCAGAGAGGACATCGTTATCTACAACCACACAGAGAGTTTGAGAAAGAAGAAACAGAGACGGGGGGGGGGGGGGGGGGGGCAAGGGAGAAGAAATATGGTAAGAGAGAGCAGTAAATGAGAAAGTCAGAAACAGTGGAGACAGAGGGATGCAAGAAGAAAGAAAGTGTAAAAGAGAGGAGGAAGGAAAGGGTAAAAGATATTGAAACAGAGATCCAAAAGGAAAAAAAGACTTACAAAAGATATGTAGAGATAAGAGAGAAAGTTATTAGAAAGAGTAGGCGTTTTCCCCCAACTCTGCTCAGCACTGACTGCCCGCTGCGATCCCTGGACACTGCTTGTTTGTATGTGTCTGTGTATCAGTGAACGCCTGTGCTTGTTTGTGTGTGTGTGTGTGTGTGTGTGTGTGTGTGTGTGTGTATATTTGTCTCTCTCTAGCACCTCTGTGTCCTTGCTAATAGCTGAGTGGACTCCCTGCAGTCTCCACTGGCTGTGCTGTGATTATCACCACTTAGTTGTGCACCCACACAGAAATGCACACATGCACATCGTATGATAGACACACAACACACTCAGCGGTACACATTGTTTACCTCAGAAATATATATTATACATATAGAAAGTGCATATAGTTCCAGAATCTTAACAAGTCTATGTATGCCTATGCATACATAGACAATGGGAGAGTCCTGCAGAAGGCCCCACCACCTCTGCTATATACAGTACATTACTTTTTGTAGTTGTTTGTTATCTATTTGTAGTTTCTTTGTGTCTCTTTTTAGTTGTGTGTTTAGTGTTTTTTTGTCAAATTTGACTCTCTTTGTGGTTGTTACGAATCTCTTTAAGTGACATTTTGTAGGTGAAGGCCAGTGGGAACCCCTGACACTTTGGGCCCCTGGGCCTGCACGGCCTGTTCAGTAATCCATATATGTCTGTATGTATGTTGGCAGCTTTATATGTGTGTATGCCTCTCCTTACATGTTCATATATGTGGCTGTGCAAGAGTGCATCTCTGCATGTGTGTAAATCTTTTTCCGATCTGTGTGACTATATCTGTACTCTGCTGTGTGTGTGTGTGTGGGTGCGTGTGTGTGTGTGTGTGTGTGTGTGTGTGTGTGTGTGTGTGTGTGTGTGTGTGTGTGTGTGTGTGTGTGTGTGTGTGTGTGTGTGTGTGGGTGCGTGTGTGTGTGTGTGTGTGTGTGTGTGTGTGTGTGTGTGTGTGTGTGTGTCAATGTCTCAGCTCTGCTCCAGCAGTAAATGAGTATGTCAGTGCAGCCCATGTTAACTGTTGACACACTAATTTACTGTGGCTTCCCGTAAGACCTGCTCAGTAATATGGCTTATTGATGAGGCCACAGGGAGTGTGTATGTGTGTTGTTGTGTGCGTGTTTGCATTACTGAGTGTTTTCAGTGCTTGTGTACCCACACCGGAGATGAAATATCTGCTGCGCTACTGATAAATATGGTCAGTCCACGGGTGATGTATGCACACATAAATATTTACTCTCTGTGCTCAATGTGTCTGTCCGTGCACACACTTTGATAACTGTGGGTCAGGTGAAGACTGAAACGTGTAAATCTTTTTATTTTGTATGCGTATAGGAGGAATGCAATTATGTAGAATATTGTTTTTCCAATGCTTAGATTTCTCTTACTCTGCATTTGTTCGTAATTTATGACATTAGAAGAGAAGAGGAAACATGATCAGGGAGCTGGGAGAGAACAGGAAATTGGACAGCGGTGAAAACCTGGACGAAATACAGCTACTGCAACAGCGTCCCCAGAGTCTGGACGGTGCCAACAGGTTGCAGGTACAAAAGTGTAAAAACACAGAAGAGAGCTTCCAACTCTGCAGTCACAGACATCTTTTAACTGTCCGACGCATACACAAACATTTATTCATAGGCACACACGCATATGTGCAGAAGTGAGGAGAGGTTGATGGATGCAGAGCTGCCGGTACCTCTGAGATCCCCACATTCTCCATGTGCCATTAACCTCAGAGATGGATGGGGGGGGGGGGGGGGTAAAGTGGTAATCAGGAGAATCGGGAGAAATCCAGTAACATTTTGGTGATTACTTTGGATTTCTTTGGTTGTATTTACATACTGACCCTCATTGCACCCTGAACTGATAAAGCTGTGCGTGCACTTACAGACGCATACACACTTTGTATTTTGATACAGTTCAGTAATAGTGTTTAAAAATAGTAAATCAAATACAGAACCCACATTTGCAGAGGGCAGCACGAGTTGCAAATATGGTAATGTTATTATTATGTCACATTTCATATTCAGGTTTTTTCTCATTTTAAGTTTATCCCAGCTGTCTTCTGAGCCATCGTTCTATATTACTTAGGTTACATTAAAATAAGAATCCTTAGAAACTGATGTGATGACGAAGGTGAAAGAGACCAGTGACTTCCTGAAAATAGCAGTTTCTATTTGTCAAGATTATATTTTAAGTTAATTCCAAGATGTCATTCAAAATCAAAATGATGTTTTGATTAGTTAGAAATAGAAGCTTTTATTGCTTTGTGGTTTGTCTCCGATGGCTAGGGCTGACCTTATTTTCAGAGGCATTTAGAAAAGATTTGCTTTGGGGGCCCTTTACAAAAACACTGATATTGCTGATTCTTTTTTTTTTTTAAAGAAAAAGAAAAACAGCCTCATGCGTGGGGGGTCTCAAGTCTCAAGGCAGTTGGTCTGCAGTGCTTAACTGCCGAAAAAGAATCCCACTTGGCCCCTGGAGGGACAGAAAGGGGGAAAAGGGAGTGTAGAGTGGCAATGTGTGGAGAGAAGAGGGGAAGGGAAAGGAAAGGAAGAATGAGATGAGATACAACAGGTGGCAGAAAGTGACTGGAAAAAAAACAAACAAACACATTTAGAAAGCGATGAAAAGAAAGTAATTAATGCATAAAATCTTTCATCAAATGAACCGAACAAGAGAGAGCGATCGAGGAGGCAATGTGTTGGCGGGGTGTGGACAGAGCCCGTAGTGCTTGTCAACAGGCCAGCAGACAAGTTCTTCCCCTGACGCAGAGCAAGGATCCTCTTACCCTCTGCTGGTTTCACAGCTCTGTTGAAACACACACACACTCCAAAATGTTATCGAATGAATGCATTACTTCTCTCCATTCAATGAATGAACCCAGTTCAGTAGTCAGGTGAGGCTTAACTGAAGAAATAAAACTAACTTTGGCACATGGTGTCATGCAACCTGTCAAAAATCTAGCAGTTAGCAGTAAGACTGTCGATCAAGACATGACCGTATAACCTCTGAGTAGAATATCAGCTTCATCATCCGGCGAAAGGCATCACTGTAATGTTAAGTTAAGATATTTGACAAGAGTGGCATTGCATAAACATAGCCCTACAAAATCATCTTAACCTCCTCTGATGCCAGAACTCTGCATGTAGTTTTCAGTGAAGTAAAAGTTCTGGGACTGTCTGTGAGCACAAACAGCATTTCTATCCATTTCTCTGAGATGGATTTTCTGTGATGTCAGTTGTAACTTCTGGAAACCCAGTCCTCTGCTTGGCAAGCAGAAAAGGTGTCATGTATTAGCATATCTTCGTTTCACAACATACTGTTGTAAGTTATACAGAAGAATGCGTGAAGGGAAAGTCCAGAATACTTGGGTCCATATGGTGAGTTGTTGTGAATTCAGAATGATTCGCTAAGGTTATTGCTGACTTCCTATCCAAAGTATCCCTGCAAACTTTTGGATAATTTGGGCGCTTTCACAAGCCAACATTTAGTCCGTATTAATGAAAGTCAGTGCGGATCATTTGGGCAGTTGTGAACGCAGTAATCACACACTGGTGTGTGCGGAAGAACTGGACTGAGACACCTTGCAAGAGGTGGTTTTAGACTGTTTCCAAGTGTGTTTTGATTGCACTAAGAACATAATCCAATTTCAGAAAGTGAACCAAAACACAGCGGATTGTGGGCTGCCTGAGATGGACACAGATGAACGACAGGTTCACCTGAGTGGGAGAGGACTGACTTGGACATAATAAGACATAATTACATTACAGAATCATGAGGATACAACTCTGAACAGCAAGAATCTTGCAAGTACATTAGCTTCAAATAGGTGAACTCATTTAAGTGCAGAACAATAGCTTCAAATAAGCCAAACATGCAACATACAGAAACAATAGAATACAAATTCAACCATTAGCTACAAATAAGCCAAACCAATGATTGACATTGATATCAGCATGTGATTGCTCTATGCTCTCATCACTTGACAGATCCCAGTTTGCCAGGGTGGGTTTAGTTTCAGTGGAAAAACGCAGGACGAGGGGAGCGAGATGGGTGAGAGGGACAGGTTACAGAGGTCGTACAACGAGAGGGACCCAAGGAATGAGTAGGGTGACTGTTACTCTCTCCTGTCATGGAAAAAGAACTTAATACCTTCAGACCTCCAGAGATGTTAGGAAACATCTGAGTGACAGTTTGATGGTGTGTATCTGCGCCTGCGTGAGTGTGTCACATGTCACTGACCTGAACTGAGACCAGTGATTCACCTGCCTGCTGCTAATTGTAGGCCTGTTACAGTAAATGTGGAACATGAGATATGACACTTACCGCGTGCGTCAGGACACGAGTGATTAGTAAAATATGTAATCATATGTAGCCGTTTAAGATCACTTGTTCTCAGAAAAGCTTGTGTCATAAAAGTGACTATAAATAATGGTTGCATGATGTAAAAAAAAAAGCATAAGCAATCGTATGATTTTCTTGTCATAAAGGAAAAAGAGGTTTCAAAGGGATTTTCTTCCCACGAGATAACTCGGTGCACAACATGATTTTTAGTGAGCGGTCAATGGTGAGTTCAGCTGTGTCATTACGGCTTACATGTGGATGCATCTCTGTGTGAATGTGTGCAGGGTGTGTCATGGGAAGGCAGCACGAGAGCCAAGGTTTGGTTAGTTTTGGAGACAGCAAAGCTTTGGTATCGCTACAGGCCTTAAAACACACTTCCAACCAACATCTTTCTGTGTTATACTACTGAGAGAGGGAGAGAACCAGAGAAGAAAGAGAGGGAAATAGTAGCATGGGGTTTAAACAGTAAGTGTACAGATATTCTGTACATTTAAATGCTTTTTTCCCCATTAAATTATCCCCTGGCTATTTTCCGTTCAACTATATTTCTGTGTGTGTGTGTGTGTGTGTGTGTGTGTGTGTGTGTGTGTGTGTGGTGTGTGTGCGTGTGTGTGTGTGTGTGTGTGTGTGTGTGTCACAGCATCGTATTGCTGTCTATATCTTCCTCTCATTATTTAGATTATGTTTGCCACTGACCCATGTGCCCTTGGTAAACTGTTTTTGCCCTGTTTTGCAGACAAGCCTGTGTGTGTGTGTGTGTGTGTGTGTGTGTGTGTGTGTGTGTGTGTGTGTGTGTGTGTGTGTGTGTGTGTGTGTGTGTGTGTGTGAATGTTTGCATCTTACAGCTCAACCTTTATTACCACAATGGCTGCTCAGCATGACATGTATTTCTATGTTTTTCACAGAAAAGCAGAACATTCTGTTGTTAATCTTCATAGTAAATCAAAAAATCATAAGTAAAGCATGTTTAGTAATTTACAAAGTTACCCATCAGATTCTTTTCCATTTTCATTAGTTTATACATGCACATGTTCAGTGGTTCTGCTGTAGTGCTTGTAAACCAGCAGCAGGTTCCCGTTAAAGCTCCCAGCACTACTACAGCGCTCATAAAGCTGTGCTGTGGGTCTCTTCTCTCCCTGTTTTCTGCCTTTCTTCTTTCCACCTCCCTCTATAATATTTAATACTAGAGACAGACAGAAAGGTGGAGGAAGAAAATAGAGAGATCGGGAGGAAATAAAAGAGGTATCTACAGTATAGGCTATAGACAAAGGAAAGGAGGTGGAGGGAAATGGGAGAAAGGAGAAATTTGGTATAAATGAATCACAGGGAGTGGGAGAGATAAAGGAAGGTGAGAGAGGGTGAGGCAAAAAGAGAGAGAAAAAAGGGAGTGAGAGGGAGATGAAACTGCTCTTTAATCAGTGAGGGGCTATATGGAGGCGGGCCGAGGTGCCTACTGTAATCCGATACACGCTCACGCGCAAGGCGTGCACGCACACCGAGACAGGGGACTGAGTGAGCAGTCCTGCTCGCTGCCACAAACCCGTCGGAGATCGGAGGGGAAGGAGCGCACAGACGGAACTGCCGGGCGAGGGAACCAGTTTGAGAGAGAGATACTGAGCGTCAAGGAGGGAGAGAGAGAGAGAGCGGAGAGGGCATAGAAGAGCGTGTTTCAGAGAAGAAACGCACAGATTGCAAGGGGGAGAGCTGAGAGGCTGCACGTTTGTTTCCTCTCGATCAGTTTTACGCACGCACGACGGAGCTGCCTCTTCCATGAGATCTTATTTTTGTGCAAGGACGGACTGTTATCAGGGCAGCATTAAGAAGATAATCGATGGGAAAATGTATTTTTCTTTCTTAATCACATGCTCTTTTAACAAGTAAATGCGCAATCAGGAAAGAGAACCGCAGCAAAAGATTTTGGGATATTTTATCGAGACGAAGAGAAACCACTCGTGTTACTTTTTCCAGGTTTTGTCAAACTTAATGGTCGTTGGCAAATGTTTCTGTTGGTTCGTGGTGGTTTCAACTAGTGATTTCTACTTTGTTTGCAATTCATGAATTAGTCAACGAGTGTCAGCAAGGTTTATATCCCCACGCGCGTTGTGACTGACAGAGGGACACAGTGCTGCCAACTGTGCGCACCGCAATGGATTTTGAGGCTTTAAAGATGTGTCTACTGTAGATATTGCGCTGATTTCAGATCAATTTGCGCAAATATATATATATTTTTTAAGAGGAAGCACACGTGGACAAAGCTCGTACAGATATTGTTTAACCAGTGAGATATTCTTGGAGAGCCCGGTAAACGCAACCAGGCATTTGTTGTGGATTCTGGACACTACTTGTGTTGCGCTTCAGAGAAACTGTGAACTGTAGAAAAGGAGAGGAAAAGAGGACTTTGGACTGCAGCGTTGCCTCAGATATACATAATAAAACCACAGAGGAGGAGAAGAGGTGCTTATTCTCCATATCCGAGGGGAAAATATGGATTTATTCATATGGCTTTGTGGATGTTTACTGGCTTGTCTCTCGCCTTCAGTAGTCAAAGCAGAGGAAGGAGGTAAGTTTGTCACTTTTGCTGCCCGCTCAAAACACACTGTCACATGTAGGTGTTAAATCAAAATGAAACCGCTTTTTGTAAGGAAACATTTTAACAATTCACATCACACGTGAGTCTTTCAAACACATTAGAGATGGGGTGTTTCGTTTAGGACAAGTGGTGTTTCCCCGTCAAACCAAAATGCGTAATGAAATGTAAATATTAAAATGTTAAGGAAACCTAAATCATTATGCTATAGGGACCACCTGAGCCTTCATTCATGTTCAAATAATGCGTTGATTATCACAGTGCCGAGGGGCACTGAAGAATTCCCAGATAGGAAGGAGATCCATGCCACAGGGTGTCTTCTTTAAACACTCCAGCATTGACCCGCCTCGCTCGGTCCGCACCCGAGGTGGAAAGGTAAAAAGAACAAAGTGATTAAACAAGTTGTAATGAGTCATCAACGTAAACTTAATCATTTATTTCATTTATGTTTTGTCTAACAAAGTACTTAATTAATTTCCCGATATAAATTTGCGCCAGGGTAATGCTTGATAATAACTTTATAATTATCAACGGCAACTTTTCCATCGCCCCGCTCCATTGCTGGTTTTACTCCGTCCTATAATAACTGAGGGATGTTGGGATGCTGGGATGCTGGCTTGGTTTCAATATTGATTTCTGTAGTCTTGAATACATCTTAAACATATGCAGATAATTTTAATCTACAGTTGAATCAATGAATGTTCTCAGGAGAGCTGTTCAATAATGAAAAATCACTCCCCATAATAATGTCCCCATAATATTCCTATCGGGACTAGTGCCAGCTGTCTGTACGGTAGCTGCTCAGGAGGGTTGATGGTGACCTGTTTTAACCTATTGTCACTATGATGCAGTATTATTAAATTTCTTGAAAGATTATTTGTTTTACCTTGAGGCTGGCTGCTTCATGCAACAAGGCAACCAACATAAATGTTATTGCCGGGTGAGCGGAGAGGTGGCGGTGAATGTGACCGGGCCTATTGTCTCCGTCTATCGGAGGACATCACTGGCGCACGGAGATCCGAGGCTGCGGAGGTCACTTCCCAAGTCCGTGTGTG
This sequence comes from Cottoperca gobio, assembly GCF_900634415.1. Classification (NCBI taxonomy): domain Eukaryota; kingdom Metazoa; phylum Chordata; class Actinopteri; order Perciformes; family Bovichtidae; genus Cottoperca; species Cottoperca gobio. The sequence goes on along the minus strand of NC_041375.1, from coordinate 8,391,868 downwards.
TGGCTGCATTCTTTCTGATGTGAGAAACAGACTATGCGAGTTACACTCGTTTACAGAAGGCAAGGCACATCGTTACGTTTATAGCGCTGCTCTAATGCTTTTAACGTGGGTCTTAGTGCGTATACAAACAATCTTTACGCACAGGGCGATCATTGGAAAACATATTTGTATTCATCGATCTTCTCTATGGCACAGAATCGAGACGTATTTTAGTCTGTTTGGGTAAAACAAGCCTACCTGTGGTGACTCTATGCCATGCGCGTTTATGGGTAACTTTAAGTGTCTCAGCCAATAAGAACTAAGAATCAGTTGTTTTATAAACCAAATGAGTACAATTTGATTTGTATAATATTTTACACAAATACACACATTTTTCAGTGGAACTACCTTGCCTTTTCACGGATTTAGAAGCAAAAACAATATGTTTTTGTGACACTCCCATAGTCTCTAATGGTTTCTCATGGTTGTCTATGCAACAACAAAACAAAAAATAGACTGTGCACTCGGAAGAATAGGCCTACAGGCCCACTTTCTGCTATTAGATACATTTGTGTGAGTGTGTGTGTGTACACAATTTCCAAGAATTGGAGTTGAGAAAAGGCAGCTGTGGAGAAGTTGGTTGCATTCTAGGTTTTATTAATTTAGGGCTTATTCAGGAGGCTACCCCGGACTTTTTGCAAAACTCATGACTTGAATTGAGTGGTCTGTCTGCCAAATGTTGTTTTGGAGGAAAAACAGTGTACAGAGAGGACAGTGGATGCATTCTTTACATCACACTTCACCTCTGATGTGAGAATAAATGTGCCGTGCCACTCTGAACAGCCGGTCAGGGTGATGCCACCTGTAAATGTTCAGTTCTTCACACATAATTGATAACTGCTGACACTGTATGTCAAATATATAGTATTTCAGAGACTGTCCAGACATATGACAACTGGTCATGTGATAGACAGCTTAAAATGGCCTCGGTATACATTCACTGTCAAAGCAGGAAGTATAGAGTGAGGTTCTATTGCACAGCAAAAATGCAAAGGGAAGTGGTGGTGTTCAGGGTAAGTGCACAGTTTAACTTCGACACCAGCGACCAGGGTTTGTCTTCTGCCTCCTACCAACAGTCATCATGGCTTTCTTTAACCATGACAATAATCTTTCTTGTGAGAAAGTGGACTTTCATTGATATTTTGTAATGTTTTTGACAGTATATGAACATCAATTCTTCTGGACACTCCCTCAAGTTCCCTTTTGAGATCTCTCTACTGGTACCCCTAGAACCACTGGAGCACACTCACATGCTCAGCAGTACGCGATGCAGGATGAAGCTTCCTCAGCAGTAAATTTTAACAGATGCCTCAGCTCTGCCATCTCCGGAGAGATGAGCAAGGAAAGCATAGTGAGACTAAGAAGTGTATATATATATATATATATATATATATATATATATATATATATATATAAAGAGAGAGAGAGGCAGGAGCGAGGGATGGAGGGTGAGGAAGTAACAGAGACAGAAACAGGCACAGGGAAGCTGCGAAAAGAAGTGAACGAAACGGAAGAATGATTTTTAGCCTCGCTGTTTGATCCTGTTTCTTCATTCCGTTTGATCACAGCTGTGCCTGCAAGGGAGATAAACGGACATAATTGGCCACTCAAGACCAGCTGTCTGCCTCTATAGTGTCTCTGCTGAAATATGCTGGATGATGAAACACGCTCACTGTGATACACAGTGTAAGAAGTAAGCTGGCAGTGGGGTGACTTGCCAACAGGTATGCACTAAGGGCTGGCTCATAAGATTGTTTTTGATGGATCCAACCAATTGGATGTGATTTTAAAAATCCAAAACAGAGAGGAAGACATTCCATGTCCAGCTTTTGGGGTGAAAAAGTGAACAACTCCACATATTGTAAATAAATACGTCTGGCTTAGTTTTAAGGTTCACTAATAATGCAAATAGCTGGATTTTGGTTGTGCACATAGACTGAAGTGGACATAGTCACCATGACTTCACCCATTGGTTTGTGGACTACCGTTTCAAAGCCTCTAGTTTGGCCTTGTTAACGATGCAATCTTGTTTTTTTTCTGGAACCAGAAGTGACCTGAGCTAAGTATAACCAACCGCTGTAAAAGACATTTTTAGGCAACCAAAATGTTACAATTCACTTTCATGAATTGAAAACACACTGTGAAAGGGTTAAAGACGACGTCTGTTTTCTAATACGACAGCACGGACAACACTGTGGTATCGTCTGTCAATCACAAGGTAGCCCCACCCTAAAGCATACGCTGCTTCATCGTCTGCTTTAAACGTCAATTTTACTCTGAATGATGTTCATTTACAAAATGAACATCACGCTGTATTTAAGAAGATTTATACAATCTGACTTTTCCAACCAGTGGAGTCGCCCTCTGCTGGCCATTAGAAGTAATGCAAGTTCAATGCACTTCCGCATTGGCTTCATTTTTCAGACTCAGAGATTGCCGCTTTGTTGTGCGTGCTACAATATGGTGGTATGAGCTGGAACAGGCAGTGGCATGCGTTCACTTGCTTTTAATTGTTAAATCATTGTACTGCAAAATTGAGAGACTTTGGCCGTATTAGTTTATGTACACCATGAATCCTGACTTTCTAATGCATTACTTATTTTCTAGCCTCAAGCTTTTGCCCTACATCTAACACAACCTGGTGCTATGTCGACCCGTGGGGGCCGGCTTGTAATAATTAAATGTCACATTGGTGGAGGTCATAATGCTTTATAAGCTTCAATCGGCCATCAATAAAACAAACCATCCGTGTCATTTGTTCACACACAGGGGTTGCACCCTGTTTTAGCTCACCACACAATGAATTGACGTTCTGGGTAATTACTTTGCGTTAGAAAAGATGATTTATTAGTCTGAAATACTACAGATATTATATTCTGTAAATATGAATGTAACTGTATTTGTTCCTTTCACTGTAATTGTGTGTTTCCATGGATAATTACTCAGTGCATATTGCATATGAAGATTAGCCAGCGTACTTCAGAAAATCTAGACATACATCAGCGTATTATGGCAAGTCAAAGAACAGAGTAAAAACGAGTGTGTGAATGAATTCTCATTATTGTGAGCAACATATATTGCAGCCGGCTATAAAAAGAAGGGGCAATTAGTGCTTCTGAAATCAGCTCATCCATACATGTTTATCTCTGTATTTCCCATATCTTCTCATCATTTTCTATGATTGTTTTTTCTTAATGTGACTCTTTCTTTCTTACTGCAGTATTATCAGATGTGTTAGATGATTGGCTCACAAAGAAGGCCAGGAAACATTTAACCAATGTGGCTTGTGCACCTCCATCCCAGTAGAGCACACTGAAACAACAAAGTAACGAAAAGAGAAAGAGTGAGCGGAGATGGAGAGTAGAAGAGAAAGAGATGGAGGGAGTACTTGGTAGTGCCAAAGAGCGAGGGAAAGTGGGAACAAGAGAGGGAGAGAGCATGAGAGGGCATTAGTGGAAGAAGAGGAAAGCAGCAGAGTGTGAAGCTGTAGTTGAGTGGAGCCACCTGCAGTAAACCAACCCAATCCTCTCCACTGGTGAGCACAGTAGGGATTCTGGCCAAGGGAAAGCATATTATTAATATTTAATCTGACTATTAAAATAGGCAAAATACATAATTTTCTAAATTATTAGCTTGAGAATATAATTACATTATAGTTGAAAGGATGATTTGGCATATACTAGATGGAAATATCAGATTCTTTTTCAGCTTCCACTCCCGTAATAGTTTCAAACAAAGGCCATTTTATTGAAACTATAAAAGAAACAAGAACGTTTTGTTCACAAAAGGTTATGACGTGTTTAAAAATAGTATCCAACTTAAATTAAAAACATGTCAAGCAGCCGCTTTTACTGTGATTGTTAGATTTCAATCTTTTGTATGTGGCAACTGACCCGTGGCAGGTGATACTGGTGTTTTCAACCAGGTGTCAGGATTAAAGATGATCCTTACTCATCCAGTGATTCAGACTGATGTGTTTTTTATTTCCCTTTTTTCTTTTTAAGGCAATTATCTCAAGAAAATACATTTGAATTAGACATACAAAATCAAACGAGAGCACATTAGCTTTCCCATCATTAGAACAATTGTGGTTGAACAACAGAGGGGCCGGTCCACCCACAACCTTGTTTGTAGTGAGCGAATAAACATTATAAACATTAAGCAAATTAACCTTCAGCCCTGTCTCTGTCTCTCTCCATGTATCTCGTCTATAAAAGGGAAAGGACAATTAGCGGGTCCAGCAGGATGTTCTAATTACAGTTATCATGTCATTAGTAAAATGTTAGTATTCTAGTGTCTTCATTGGTAATGACTGGAGTAATTAGAGAGGAAGAGGAGATCAGTGTGTGTGTGTGTGTGTGTGTGTGTGTGTGTGTGTGTGTGTGTGTGTGTGTGTGTGTGTGTGTGTGTGTGTGTGAGTGAGCGTGTGTTCTTGTATTTGTACACTTGTGAAGAACAAAAGTCCTCAGAGGGAAAATCATGGTGATCCTTCAATTGAGGACATTTGCCTGTCCTCACTTCCTTTAAAACCACACAAAGAAAGCTGTTTGTGTGTGTTTTTGTGTGTAAGCTTTAAGCCTTCTGTGTCCCTCTGTCCCTCCAGAGCAATGCCGTGCGAGGCCACAGGTTGTTTTCCTTCTTCTCTCTCCCTTCACGCTGAATCATCCTGTTGTTTTCCTCTTTTCATGGCACTTCACCTCTCCTTTAATAGCGCGCTCTGTCTCTTTCTCCACACCACCCTCTGTCAGTGTTTTCCCTCGCTCCGATTAAGGAACCCCCCTCACCTTCTTTTTGCCACCAGTTTGTATGGTGGGAAATCTTTTTACTCTTTCATCCACTGCTTTTTTTTTACTCTTGTCTATTCTTTTTGACTCTGTCAATCTATGTTTCTCATCCGTGTTCTCGCTCTGCCTGGAAGAGAATAAAGCTCAACTGTTGGGAATCCATTCACATGGTTTGTTGAGCGACTTCATTCAAACACATCTTAAAAGGATTATTTATTGCATTAAAGGCCGCTTTTACTATTTGTTACAGTTTCTTAAAAGAAACAGTTGTCAACTTGATTTAGGTTCAGGATGGAAAAAACTTTTGAAGGAATATTTTGATATTTTGGAAATACACATTTAGTCTTTGTAGGAATTAAACAAGCAAGTATTGCACAACATTTAGTTTCCACTGACCAGCACTTTATTTTTATTTTTTACTTAATTAACTCTTAAGTATATTAGGACCTGAAGATGCAGATAGAATTGTGTTTGGATGTAGTTAAAATGCAACATCGTTTAGTATATTTTGAGATAAGATTCCAAAGAAGACTTTCCAAAACTACTTCTTTTATGGTGCCAGGAACCTGCTGTACCAGTACCTGTGTTTATTTAACCTTTCTTCATACAGAGTAGATTGGCTGAGCATATCTTTACGAGCAAGGCCCTGTTAACTGAAAACTGAAGCAGGAACATACAGAGTTGTAAACTACATACAGCATAGCACTTGACCTCATGTTCATGGTATGATTAAAGGTCAACTTGAAAAGGAATGCATAAACACGTCAACTGAAGTTAATAAGGGCCAGAAAGTAACATGGGGACATATGTTTACGTTCAAGTCATAAAGCCGGCCAGCGGCTGTTGTAATAATGACCAGAGCTGGAATGTAACTAAGTACATTTACTCAATTCTACTTCTACTTGAATGCAAATATTGTACACATGTATTTGATACATTTAGTTACTTCTTTCTTTGAAGATTTTTTCAAAATGTAAAATCAACTTATAAATGATTATTATAGGTTAAGCTGCCAGGCGTATATAAAGTAATTCAAATTGGCTTGTCATTTACCAGCTGCATTATTAGAGTGATGTACACACTAATGCATCAATACTTATAATCCAGTAATATAATAAACATGATTCTGAAATAGAACAATATTCTGCACGAGTACTTTTACTTATGGTACTTTGGTACAGTTTTGAATGCAGGACTTTTACTTGTAACAGAGTATTTCTACACTGTGTTATCAATACTTTTAGTACTTCTTCCACTCCTGGCGATGATGGGAGCAAAGGGTCAGGCCGTAGCTTTGCCACATCATAAAACAGATTTATTTTTCAACAGTGATTTGTTACGGTTTTGGAAGGCACAGACAGATGGGTGAGTCTTTCTGCCGATAGGGGCATAGGAAAACACTTATATGTGTTGTTATAGAGGGGATAGACAGAGAACGCGTTTTGATGTTTAATATGAATGTGCACATGGTGCATGTACACAAATCTCAGTAATCCAGCCATGGGAGAATGACATTTCATTTAACTTTAAACTCCTCTTCTCTACTTAAACACTATTCTTTTTTTGTCCCCTTTCTCCTTCAGTTATCGTCTCACTTCGTCCTCGTTTCTCTCTCTGTTATTGATCTAAAATCCTTTGTCCTCCGTCATATTCTCGCTCTGCTCACTAAAGCCCCATAGATCCGAAAGAGTCTCTGCTCCTGAGTTAAGACGCTTGTTCTTATGTCAGTTCTTTTTCTGTATCACACACTCATCCTTCTTTTTATGAGTCCTTGTCTCTCTTCTCTCCATTTTCCCATCACTTTCTCAGATCCTTTGTAGTCCTCCGCCTCCCCACTCTCTGTTTTACACACACACATTCAAACACACATACACACTCTTTTCTCTCTGTAGTTTTCCACTGTGGCTTAATGCAGGGCACCTGGAGAAAAGCACTACCCCACCTGTTTGTGTGTGTGTGTGTGTGTGTGTGTGTGTGTGTGTGTGTGTGTGTGTGTGTGTGTGTGTGTGTGTGTGTGTGTGTGTTTGTGTGTGTGTAGGTGTGTGTGTGTGTGTGTGTGTGTGTGTGTGTGTTTGTGTGTGTGTAGGTGTGTGTGTGTGTGTGTGTGTATGATAGAGAGAGTTGTATTTTCTGTCCAGTGAGCTTTTCGGAGCTGCTGACTTTCTCTTTTCAGATGATGAGACACAGATGTTCTGGCATTAGGCTCTCTTTCTCTCTTCTCTCTTTCGTCCTGCTCTGGCCCTTTCTTTCTTTCTCTCTCTTTGTCTGTCCATTCCTGAGGTTTCCCAGGTCTCAATGACTAAAAGCTTCTTGGTTCTGATCCAAAGAAGACATTTCAGCCAGTGTTTCTCATAATCCCACAGTCACATAAAAAGCATTTTGCTACAAATGTATCTGTATTTCTACCGTTTAAGGTAACACTGCCGGAAGTGTTTTGTTAGTGCTTCACAATGCTGTAACTGAAGCCCACTGACAATGCATTGTACACAGTAAGAAATGCATATACATCAAGTAGCACATGTACATAATAGTCCCTCAGGCTTTGATGCAGATGGTCAGAGTATATTGATTGTGAAAATCAGGTAGCTGTTTCCAACAAGGTCACATTAATGAAAATGTGAGACCACTGTTTTGAGTATTGGGGCCAGTGTTGGTAGATAATAAGATGCTCCACTCTTAACAAGCTGGGTGAGACACACATTCTCACTTTCATACACAAACACTCACTAAACCGCTAATGCTTTCATTATGGGCTCCGGTCAATAGAAATGAATGTGGAATATGGTCCAATAGCAAAGTTCTCACACACATCGATTGCGACATGCTGAAAAATGTGTCTCTAGTATGAGACTCTGTACTCAAAGGGAAAATGAATCTGCAAAAGAGAACTTAGAAACAAGGGCAGAACATTTGCATTTGGGGCCAACAAACAAGGATCCAGTTACATTTTGCAAAGCATGTGTGTGTCTTTCTGCATGTTTGGGACTTTGAGTGATAGTTTGTGTACCTCTCTGTGTGCATGTTGCTGTGCATGCAAGTTTTTATTACATTGCTGTATGGGTGTGTGTGGAGGTATGCGCATGTGGGGAAAAGTCGCTGAATAGGTGTTATCAGGATGCAATACCAACCGTGGCGGAAACACATACATAATGCAGTGATCTGTCTTATATCCCTGCTTGACTGCTTAGCACCGTTTACTGCTGCTTATTCTGTGTGTGTGTGTGTGTGTGTGTGTGTGTGTGGTCGGAATTCGGGGCCGTCTAAGCCAGAGGGGGATGAGTGATGTTCAGCGGTTTGTGTTTGTGCATTTTGTTGTGAATATGCGGTCTAAAAATACAACCTCTCTCTAAAGATCACACATGCTGATGTGGTTGAGAGAAAAGTGTGTGTGAAGTCCGGGGTCAAGAGGAGAGAAGTGTTCGTGTCGTCTGTGCGGGACAGACAAACTGAGACAGAGAACATGGTGATGTGGCTCTTCTGTTTCATCGTATGTTGATCTTGTCTTATAAACTTTACGTACCAGCTCACCGCAGACGTTTGGGGCGGAGTCCAGCATGTTGCTGCTCTAAAGGATGATTTTGATCTTATTTTTGTAGGTTTGGCCATCATTACGTCCGCCAAGGAGGTTTTGTCTTCGGTTCTTGGTGGAAGGGTGCAGCATGGGCTAAGGAAGAACTCATTCAATTTTGGAGCGGATCTGAATGACGGGGCAGATAGTATAATTCACTTATGGAAACGTCTTTGGAGGAGGTCTGCGCTCTCTGAGTGCCCTTCTAGTTTCATCATCGGTTATGATAACATTTGTACTCACCAACAATTACCTAAGATCTGGGAACACATCAGCATCTCTAAAACATAGTTCTATGGGGCAATTATGTCTTCAGACTCAAAGCAACTGTAATGCTTATCTTTCATTCCTCCTCTTTCTCTCAACGCCTACAGTATCATCAGTTCTGCTTCACATCTCTTTGGCTCCTTCTCTCTCTCTCTCTCTCTCTCTCTCTCTCTCTCTCTCTCTCTCTCTCTCTCTCTCTCTCTGTTTGACACCCTCTCCATCACCCCCCCCCCCCCTCTCCCACTTCGTCCTTTTTACCTGTTTGATAATGCTTGACATGAATTCAGGATTTTTTCCCAACTCAGCATCTCCTCTGTTCTGACACACGCGCAGAGACATTACACTTTATTCCCAGCATGCAGGTCAGAGTGCTGTGAGTGTGGAATACAAAGCAGCATTGCTATAGATTTACTTTTGTTAGCTGTATTTTTCACAGTTCCCCGGTTAATAGACATAAAGACGGTAGTTAGCTGTCCCTCCTAAAATAAAAATGTTTCACTCCTCCACTACACCTATCACTGCAGAAACTCTACATTATAATGAGTTACTTTATGCGTCTTTATCTTTGTGTGTGTGCATGAACCAACCAAACCAACATATGTTTAGTGGCACCTTGAAGAGGACGTGATATCATCCATACACTCATCTTCTCAACGTGTGTCACTTCCCTGTGTGGACGTGATAATCGTTGCATGACTTTGTGTGCGTCTGGAGATTGATAGACCCTTGAAGCAGAACAGACACAAAACTTCACTCACACACAGTGTGTGCCTCTCTGTCACACCAGCCCTATTCATCAGACCCTTGGAGGTGCTGTCTTTATCAGCTGCATGCCAGAGGTGACGAATATGAGAGGAGAGGGTAGTTAGTCTGACTAACAATATAAAAAACAGACAAAGAAGGGCAGACTACTGACGTGTCACCACATTTCAACAACAGGAAATATGAGAATAATGTAGATCAATGTATAAATCTTAGTCTTAACAAAACATGACAGGTGTTCATGTTATTGTGTCTACCCCCTCTCTATGTAGAGACTGAACGGAAATGTTTGTACATTTTAAGACCTGATCAAACTTACTAACTGCATTATTAGTCCCAATTTAGTAATATGTTATAAATGAGTTACATTTCTTTACAGTTCTCTAACAGTTTGGTCATGGAGATACCGTACTAAAGTCTGTAAAAAGACTATGTAGTCCATCGGTATCTTTAGTAGAGTGCGTTCATTGATTAATAATTCCTGAATTTTAACTTTTCATTACATGTATCCTCATAGTATGTGTTATAGTACTGCTTAGGCCACCACACGTCCCACTTATCTCAATGAGATATTCTTCATCCAAAACAAAATGCTGCGACTCATCAGCTCCTGTCTTTAGAAAACACAAACTATCAATTTTTAATGTGAACAAATACCAGACTTGTGTATTCATATATAAATATGTATACCTCAAATATGTAACTCAAAACACTCTAAGGACTTTTATCTTCTGTATCTCAGTCAATTGTCATTGAAATACATAAAATCATCTCTTTGGAACAAACTACTTCTATCACTACGATCAACATGGACATCTGAAAAGGACTTTAATTAGTAAAGGTTTATAACACTTCATGGATATCACTGTAATGCATCTCGACTTGTAAACACATTCTCCTCACAAACTTTGATGAATAATGCAATCTTTCTTTTTATCTTTTTATTTTTAAATCCGACTGTTGATATTTAATAGGGCAGGTGTCAGCTGGCTTCTCAGCCATTGTTGGCTTCTAACCTCTCCTCCACAATGTTCTAACTTTTTCTTAAATTCTTACTGCATTTTAAAATATACATATATATACATGTATATATATATGTGTATATATATATATATATATATATATATATATATATATATATGTATGTATGTATGTGTGCAAATAAACTAGACTAAACCAAAGGCCCGAGATGTTTCCCCCTCACATCGTCCCAGCATATCCAGGATTTTTCGTTGGAGACAGTTAGCTCCAGCCGTGTGCTAAAAGTGGTGTTTGGCTGATGCTGCTGTGAGATTCCACAGTGGTTAAGCACTAATCCAGGTGGTTCTGAGATGAAATGCATCTGGCCGGGTTACATAGACCTCGTAACTCTACTCCTGTGTTACCGTATGTCACCAGGGAGATTGGAAACGGATAGGAGGAGATCGACATGACTAGTTGGCTCACAGCATGACGGAGGAGGGAGAGACAGTCAGAGGCCGAGAGATAGAGAGAGATACAGAGGGCTGATCATTAATCGCTCGCAGGCAGTGTGAGCTAGACACCAGATATAGATGCCAAAGTGTCCATCACTTTGTGTAGGGTGCTGAGATCTATCCCCCCTTGCTGACTCTTGAGCGTCAGTTCATGTGCATGCATATTTGCAGCCATGATTTAAAAAAAAAAAGGTCAGATTTTAGATGCTGCGTGTTTGTTTTACCTATCCATGTGAATTTGTTTGGAAGCTGGTCTCTGATAAAGTGTTTATGCAGTGCGTGTGTGTGCATGTGTGACTCCTCTCAGAGTAGGTTCACAGTAGCCAGTCTATTTATAGTGTTAAGATATGTTGTGTTCTGCTGAGTAGTTTGACTTGGCTATGTCACCCCACTCAGCACGGCGGCAATAAATAAAATGTCATAGCACAGCGGGCTAGTCAGTAGCACAGACCAAGAAGTTGCACAACTTCTTCTTCTCTCTCTTTTCTTTCTTTGGGAAGTTTTCTTGAGGGACATTTTGTCCTGATTAATATAGACAGTCAGGAGCTTGATTGTGAGTTTGTTTTTCTCTCTCGCAAACAGGAAATTATCTAAGGGGTTGCTCACCGGCCAAATTCTTCCCAGCAAGCAGCCGACATTCACAGATGCTGTTTTTATTAGCGTAACCTGGTCCATCGTGGCCATCATTTTAACCAAAATATTTGTTGAAAATCATTCTGCTTGGGTCCAAATGTGCAGTGTAATCACAGTTTTGTGCAGAAATAATTAATTGGATGGGTTTATAGTCTACTTTATTTAACCAAGACTAGTGGAAATTAATGAAGTACATTTACTTAAATACTGTAATTAAGCACAATTTTGAGGTACTTGTACTTTACTTGAGTATTTCCGTTTCTTGCTACATTATACTTCTACTCCACCACATTCCTGAGGGAAATACTTTACCTTTAATTCACTATATTTATTTGACAAGATTGATTACATTGCTAAGCTAAATATAAAATACAATCAACTGTTAATATATGATAAATTATACAAATAAGCTCCACCTTTACCAGATGCAACATTAAATTAATACACATTAACTCATCAATAACTATAATCCAATAATATAATATTTTATTATAAAATTCTGCATCATAGGTACTTTTATTTGTTGTACTTTAAGTATGTTTTGGTGCTAATACTTTTGTACTTTTACTTTACTTGCAACGGAGTATTTCTGAATCTGTCTGAAACTGTCTGAATCAGGTATTTGCCTGGAGGCACCGACATGATATTACTACTACCATATTGGCAAGCAACCCTGGGTCTTGACTTTCTTCTGGCAGATGGTGGCTCATACAGTGTCATTATACTGGAAGTGCTTGGACTTAACAAAGATGGTACTCAGTATATCCACCATGATGGTTTAACTTAAGTTTTGCAGATGTTAAACAATGAAGAAGTTAAGATTGTGTAGAAAGTCTTGCGCAGTCCATCAAACAGGGCAGGCCAGCACAGCGCACAATAGATGCCATAGATGTAATACAGTAGAGTTGTGTGTGTTATGCCATTGGGTGTCACAGATATATATGAGTTACCCCATCTATGTCAGGGTACATCTGCGGCAGTGAATGAGTGGCACTTGTTTGCGACATGACACAGACCTATGGCTGCTGACAAGTGGATCCGCTCTGTGACAGTGACTGTGGCATCTGGCCCATTTACTGTGTGTGTGTGTGTGTGTGTGTGTGTGTGTGTGTGTGTCAGTCAGAATGGAGTCTTTGTATGTCATGATGCTGAGTTGAACTGTGACACCACATCCACATCGACACACAGACACGCATTTCTTTGTTTCTCATATCCTGTCTCTGCAAACACAACTCTTATCTGCATTTTATCCGTTTTCAACCCTTTCCCTCAGTGTGGAATCACGCTTGAAGAACAAATATGTAAAACAAAATCTTTTGAATGAGTATGTAGAGAATGTTGATGCTGATCAGTCATGATTTGGAAACAACATTGACCCTGATGGTCCTCTACACTTACATCTGCTGCTGTGAGGGAAGTTATTACATTTGCATGTTGTTATTGGAGGTTTATCTGATCAGCTATAACATATTCTCTGTCTTTCAGTAGTTCTTCACCTTTCCTCCAGTACTTCCCTCAAAAGTGTGCCTTTGTATTCTCCCCTTCTTTAGTCTTATCGGTTTTTATCACATTTGGAAACACAAATCAATTACCTTTGTCCAATGTGTGAACTTGTTTATTAACCTCTGAAAAAATAAAGAACTCAATGATTTTATTATAATTTCAGTACTTTTTATATATTACACAACGTTATTTAGTGAATCAATGCCACAGACAATAAACACCTTGACTTTTTCCTAATATTGTATATATGAAGACGATCTCACTTTCTATCTCTCTCTCCCCACCCAGCGCCTGAGCCTTGCGGTGGATTTTTAGATGCTAGCGATGCCGGCTACATCACCACCCCCGGCTACCCACTGGAGTACCCACCTCACCAGAACTGTCGCTGGGTCATCACTGCCCCCGAGCCTTCGCAACGCATCGTCCTCAACTTCAACCCGCACTTTGAGATAGAGAAACTGGACTGCAGGTAAAGTTAGGAGAGATTTTAAAGCATGGGATGGGTGGCAAACAAAAGGATTTGGAATAAAACAAAAAGTTAATTAAGAGATGGGGAGATTTAGATGGATTGAAAGATTAGATTACAAATAAAGACATGAGAGGAGTTTTTACTACAACATTGTGAAAAAAACTTCTAATTTTCTCTTTGTGTCTCTTTGGAGTTTCTGTCCCACCAGCCGTGTCTCCGTGTGAGAGTTGGTGTTTTTGGTGAACTTCAGCCCACTCTCTTCCTGTTTCTCTAGCTTTAGCTATCTCATAATAATCACTTTGGGACCTCCCTCCCATCCCCTGTCTCTAATTACCAAAGTCTAATTACAACACTTATACTGTTCCAGGATGATTTTCACACTTTGGAAGAATTAACACAGAGATTAGAGGATTTGGTGTCCATCATTGTTTGTTGCATGGTAAGGCTGAAAGTAAGGCACGCAGCTCTGTAGCATGAAATGAAAATACAGCACAGATGAAGAAAAACCCACAGGCATGCTGGGAAATCATGGGAACATGCTGGCAGAGAGGTACGAAACTGTTGAGGAAGTGAATCACATTCAAGCTGACTGAAGGAGTGTTTGCAGAAAGTTAAAATGGTAAAATATTTTTCATAGGTTACAATGTACTTGGGGGATGTAAAGGGGGATATGAAATAATTAAAAAACATTAAGCACTGCGAAAAATAAAAATAAGAAAATATAGTAGAAATGTAATTATTACGTCACTGGGCTTTTTGGTGCAGCATCTGCAACGGTTTCTGATCCAGCACTGCGGAAAAGTTAAAAACACATTATAAAAGTTGAGAGGAATGTTTAGACAGGCTATCAAGAAAACATTTCCACAGATGGCCACAGCTGCAGTCATAAAATGGCAATTATACCAAAAGTACAAGTCCAAAATTGACATAATAAAACCAAATAAATAAGTTTAACAAGAAACAAAACAATTAGATGACAAATATAATTCTATGAGCAATGCAGAAGTCATTTTTTAATTTCCCCCAAAAATGTGGAAAGATGCTGAGACGGGCGTGCTACTCTGATGTCTGAGCGAATCACACACACATACACACACACACACACACACACACACACACACACACACACACACACACACACACAAAACATCTAAATGTTTCCTCAAAAAAAACAACTTGTGAAGTATTCTGTCATTTGCCATCCTGCAAACTGCTGGCCTCCCCTCATCTGTGTGGAGCCGTCATGCTATGTATGAATGCGTCCAACACACAGAAGAGGAAAGACCACTGGTTTTAAGGAATCTAAAAGGCACTATCAGCGTAAAGGGCCACAGATACTAACCCACTGACACAGGCAAGAGGGCAGAAACACACACACACAAGCACACACACTTACACTTTCCCCCCATCTCCCGTTATTTCTCTGTTCCGGTGCTTTCCCTTCCAGTTATTAACATTTCAGCCCTATCAATTATAGATAGGTGAATTTCCCCACTCAGATGTACCAAAATCATTCAGACATTGCTTTGTTGGAATTGAAGCATCAATATTTCACCGGCTGGCTGTTTGTTGAAAGGCTGAAAGGTTGAAGAGGCCCGCTGTGCTCTGCTCTGTTTTGCTTTACTTTTCGCGCTGTGCTGTGGAAATGAAAAACATACTTCTCTGTCTTTCTGTCTTCGTATTTTTTTACTCTGCAGTTCTTATCCTCGAATCAGTTTTATTAGATGCTCTCTCTCTATCTCTCTTTCTGTTTACCCCTCTCTTTCCCTTCTCTGTTTTCCCATCTCCCCTCCACTCCCTTTGGCCTTCTTTCCTCTTTCTCTTTGAATTTCTTACATCCATTTAAAGTCCAGTAGTTTCCCTGGAGGAGAAAATCTGGTTGAACTGCTAGAAACAACAGGCTCTGATTTATTTATTAAGCTACGCACATCAAACATTGTGTATTTGTGGTTGTTCTATATTATAAGACTTTTGGTTTGTGTCTAAACATTTTGGTAGTTTCAGTGTTCTTCCAATAATGACAAGTTGCAGTCCATTATTGGATTATTATAAACCACAGCGGTAAGAGTGAGATATTTGCAGAGTTGCTGGTAACGTCTCAAGTCTAATAGGTTGTTATTTACAAGTGTCCTACAGCGCAGTGCTATTTAAGTCAGCAGGCGCCCAACGCCTGGAGGGTGTGTGTCTGTGTTTGTGTGCGTGTCCAAGGGTAGTCTGAAATTGAGCTGTTAGGTTCAGAGGGCAAAGAGGCCAAGGGGAAAAGGCAGAGGGTGCGTGTGTGTGTCTGCGGGGGGCAGACATACGTGGTCACCCAGTGATTGTCGCTCAGACAAGGAGAGTTTTATTATGTCACTGCGTTCAAGCAATCTAATCTATTATCGTCCTGATTGCAATTTAGGATGGTAATCTGTAATCGATAACGCATCACATTCTGTCAAGCACTCCACTGGCTGTGCAGGCCAAATCGATGGACAGGTGGTCGGACAGAGAGAGATGTTTTCATTCAGATTCATATACAGTAGCAATTTAAGTGCTACGACACAGCTGAAAGGGGGCGAGAGAGATGAAAAGAAAGCTTGTGCCTCTGCTGAAATCAGTTTAGCCATGGCCAATCATGACTCACCATGACTTCCCATTTCCCTTCACATGATAGGCACCATGGTACCACATTAGTTTGTCACTGGTGGCAGGTTTCAGTTATCACCCTGCAGCTGTAGTGTTTGTGTGTACATTCAAACCACATGATAGACTAGTACACAGACAGAGGAGACTGTGTGCAGGTCACAACCATAAACTTGTGCATTTGCAGTTGATGAAACGTATGCAACTCTGAAAGAAATGTAAAGATTATGTTTGATGTGAGTTTTATTAGATAACACACCTTAGCCTCCAACAACAGTGTGCTCTGAGGAGAAATACATAAGAGAGAGTAGTGTTTAGAAGTCTATCACTTAATGTCACAACTCCTCTCCGCAGTTATTTTCAACCATTGCTTTCACTTTAAGCACAAGGTTTGATCAGCAACTTGAAGGAACACTTTTACAATATGGGATTTGCTTTCTTGCCAGGAGTACGATGAGAAGATTGATACCACACTTATATCTGTGCATTAAATATGAAGCTACAGCCAGGATGATGGTTGGCTGAGTTTAGTGGAAACAGGTTGCCTGGCAGCCTCACGGTGACGACAAGACTCTTGGAGGTCACTGTGACCGGCCAAGAAATATTCTGACACATAACTTGCAGTAAAAGTACAACTTGTCAGCTTTAGTTGGCTTCACAGGTGCTGGTGTAAGGTGACTTTTATTACCTTTGGACAGGACAGAGCAGGCTGTTTCCCTGTGTTTCAAGCATTTGTGCTAAGCTAAGCTGCTGGCTCCACCTTCATAATGACCATGCAGACAGGAGAATGGTATTGATCTTCTCCTTTAACTCTCGGCAATAAGGCAATCAAGCATATTTACCAAAATGTCAAACTATTGCTTTAAACTCACTTAACACCCAGGTCTTTACACGGCAACAAGTCCAATTCTCTGACTTTTCTGATTTTCTTAGATACATTCATTTTCTCTTGGAGATTTTCAAGACTGTATTGAAGAGAAAATCCACTTCATTTACTTTGAAGCGCTACAAAATCATTTTTTTAAACTGTACAGCATGTAGCCTTTTGCAGCAGTGGTTGGTTGTCTGCTTCACATTTTCCTCTTAGCTCACTGCACTGCTCTGTCTCAGAAAGCGAGATCTCTATTTGGAGTGTTTGGAAAGGACACACACACACACACACACACACACACACACACACACACACACACACACACACACACACACACACACACACACACACACACACACACACAGCTGCTTAGAGAAAAGTGCAGCGTCAGGGTCCGCTGAGGGCAGGCTCAAATCATCCTGACAGCTACCTCCTCTCCTCTTTCCTCCTGGCTCTCACCCTCTCCTCTCCCCTCCATTCATCTCACCCTTCCTCACCTCTCCCGCCCCCTCACCACCACTGCCCAATGGACCCCATCTATCATCTTTCATCTGCTCTTGCGCCCTCCTCTGCCCCACCTCTTTTTCCCTGCATGCCTCTTTCTTCATCACCTCTCCTCTCCCTCATGTCTTTCTCTCTCCCCTCCCATCTAATGTCTCCCCTTCCTCCCTTCCCTTCCCTTCGTCGCATCTCCTCACCTCCATCCTTCCGCAGTGTGCCAATCTTTTATAGGCCAAATCATTATTCAGGATCTCATATGAGAAAACACAGGCGGAAAACCAAATGCCACACTCTCTGTCTCTCTTCCTCTCTTATTTTCTCATCTCCATCTCCAACCCCCCTTTCTCCCTCTGCATATATTCTTCTCTCTTTATCATGTATAGACCTTTCTTCCCTCAGCCTATATCTGTCTTCATCCTCTTTTATCCTCCAGCCTCTGTCTATCTATCACTTAAATCCCCCTTCTATATATGTCTGTCTCTTATTCTCACCCTCTCCTCATTCTCCACCCTCTCTAGTCTTCCTTTACCTCATATCACACCCAAGTCAGATGCTGTCTGTCATATTGATATGAGAGGAACACACACATGCAGACAAACACACACACACACACACACACACACACACACACACACACACATGTACAGTATAAGTATAGTACACACATACACAGAGGTGCAAGCATTTCTGGGCTCTCAAATAAACTCAAATATACAGTGAAAGCACAACTAGCAGACAGGCACGTAGGCAGTTTCACGGGTATGTGGCTTCCACAATAAGTGTGGAGTAAAGCAGTGAGTTAAGAAGTGATTTATATGACAGAGAAGCTGCAGTCAACGATAATGGTTTCACTAATGATTTAGACCTTGTCTTTGTACTCTGCCTCAATCAATCATTTAACTTCATGCTAGGTTTATTTTGTGTCCTCAACTCTTCTTCTCTTCTCTTCTCTTCTCTTCACTTCTCTTCTCTTGTTTTCACTTATCTTCAATTCTCTTCTCTTAACTTAACTTCACTTCTCTTCTCTTCTCTTGTTTTCACTTCTCTTCTCTCTTCTCTTCAGCACTCTGTCTCTTTTTGTTCTTCTTTCTTTTTTTTTTTTCTACTTCCTTCTCTTCTCTTCACCTCACTTCACTCTCTTCACGCACTTCTCTTCCTTGTTTTCACTTCTCTTCTCTCTCTTGCACTCACTTCACTTCTCTTCTCTCTCTGTTTTCACTTCCTTTTCTTTCTTTCTGTCTTTTTCCCTTCTCTTCTCTTCTTGTTTCACTTCTCTTCTCTTTCTTTCTCTTTTCTTACTTCTCTTCTTCTCTCACGCACGTCACAATCCACTCTTTCTCCGTCACTTCACTACTTCGCTCACTTCTCTTCTTCTTCTCTTTCTTCACTTCACTTCTCTTCTCTTCTTGCTTCACTTCTCTTCTCTCTTCTCTCCGCGCTGCACCTCGCTTCTCTTCTCTTCTGCTGTCGCCCGCATCGCCTCTTCTCTTCACTTCTCGTCACTTCACTCTCTCTCTTCTCTTCTCTGCTCTTCACTTCACTCTCTTCTCTCTCTTCACTCTTCTCTCTCTTCTCCTTCACTTTCTTCTCTTCTCTTCTCTTCTCTTCACTTCTATTCTAGTCTTTGTGTTCACTTCTCTTCTCTTCTCTTCTCTCTTCTCTTCTTTTCTCTTCACTTCTCTTCTCTTCACTTCTCTTCTCTTCTCTTCTATCGTCTTCACTTCTCTTCTTCATTTTTCATCAACTGGTGAAGTTTCATTGTGATATATATTAGTAAAAAACATTTCACCTGTAGTATCTCGCCTTGTAACCAACTGCTATCATATGAACAGCTATAGAACAGACTGTACATGCTACATTGTGATAGAATATTTGATCATATGCACACATACAGACACACCTGAAGGACAGGTGGAAGTCCTGGGGACATGACCAAGAGAAGAGCAAGAGGTAAAGTGATGTGATGTGACACTGGCCTTAGGGCAGAACGGGGAAAAAAAGAAAGTTGGGCGGAAAGATGAAGAGACTATATGACAGCGAGAGGAAGAGAGTGAAGCAGCATTTGGTGTTACGGTGGATGTTCGGTTACCAGCTGTGGGCATTTAGCAGCTGCCTGCATGTTTGAATTAGCATCACAGCGACTCTACCAGCAGGAGAGCCATGTGTCCAGACAAGCATCTCAGCACAAAGCTGAAAGACAATGTTATTAGAAAGCTACAGAGAGAGGGGGGAAGAGAACACATTGAGGGCCAGATGTGACTTACAACACAGTTTAGGTTCATGATAAATCAAAATTCCTCACCTGAAAAACCTTTTGCCAGATTATATAGATGCCTAAATAGAAATGTAAACCCTCCTATAGTTGTGATCACGATCGCATCGCCTCATTTGTTGCAGGGAGAGGCGTCTTGCTGTTGAAACGTAATTCAGAAATTAATCACTTGTGTGCCAGCGAGCTACAAGTGATAACTTTCATTAGCAATTCTATTCAGGAAATCAACAACTCAAACTAATTAAACTGGTCATCAGCAGGAACGTTTTGGCTTTTTTCCACTTTGGTGGTTGATAGTTAAGTCAGGCAGGCACTTCCTCATGTTCTTCCAGTTCAACAGCAGAGATAAAGCAGCTCTGATGTGGAGCTTTAATCAACTCGAGGCGCAGTTTGTTCCTCCAAATACACACTCAGAGTGCATGAACGTCAGACACTTTAACACTATTGGAAGTTAGACGAAGGCATCCTCGGCTGCTTGTCCAGCTTAATCAACACCTCACCTCGTTTATCAAGAGACCTGGACTGTGTCCAAAATCACTCCATCATTCACTCATTCACCACTTGCTGTATATTTGACACTCAATAGTGTGCAGATTTCTGACGCTTACTATTTTCATTCTCATTTTGAGTCGCACACCGGCAACATTCACATTGATGCAGAACAAAAGACTCGAAGTGAAAAAAGTATTTTCTTTTGCATTGTCTACTGTTGGTCCTCTCCTACGCACCTGTCGGTCTACAGGTTTGCAGGAGTTAATTATTAACAGGAAGTAGTGAACATGCCATGGACACACATGGAAACATATAGTGTTACAGAAAAAGGTCTGATATTTTAAGATTTGTAAAGCCCCAAGGTGGGGATTTTAGGAAATCCACTCTGTCTCACACACTCAGGTAATGATGATAATATCAGTAGTCTGATTTACAGACACTTACCGAGGCCCTGAAGGTCTGCCCGATCAATGTCTGCTATACTGTAATGATTGTGTGTGTGTGTGTGTGTGTGTGTGTGTGTGTGTGTGTGTGTGTGTGTGTGTCTGTGTATGTGTGTGTGTGTGTGTGTGTCTTTGAAGGACTGACCCTGATCAATGTGTGTTAAAGCCATAATGAGGAATCGATTGGTTGTCCTGGAGACTACTGCCGGACACACACACACACACACACACACACACACACACACACACACACACACACACACACACACACGCACACACACACTGTCTATCTGTCTGCAGTAATAGGCCTATTACTTGATAACAGTGAAGTCAGTCATCCTCCTCACTCTCTATTAACCTTCTGTGACAGACTGACTAGGATACTATATATTCACAGGGAGTGTGTGGGTCATACTCATAAACCTGAACTAATGCGCAACAAATTAAAACACACACTTTTAGCATTGCAGGGCACGCATTGTCTTATCCACAGGTCCATGCAAACACAACTTTTTACTATGATTCACTTACTGTGGTTCACATTGGCTACTAATGAAAATTAGTGCATTCGTGCAAACCAATTTCTAGACCGAGAGAAAAGCTATGATGGCTGTATGGATTCCCAATTATTAATTCCGCAGTAATATGAAGGAGGCTTTCTTAGCTTGGATTTGGTGTTTTGTCTGTGAACATTAGGAATAAGATACGGTATAATGGTTGCTTATGGATGTGTGGTGTTTAAAATTCCTCGTCTCCAGAGATATTTATAGTATATACGAGAATAAGAAGTAGGAGTACTAAGTGAAGTAAGAATCATCAGTAGCAGCTGCTGAACTAGAGCCTTTCATGGCTTATGGGAATCAGTGCTACTGGAAGCATCTTTGAAGAGTCAGAGGGCTCGGCTCAATCCACCACCTCCATAATTGTTCTTGTCCTGACAGAGAGCCTAACAGTTCAGTTTTACTTCCCGATGAACCATCTTAAAATAAATGGTAAGCATGAGTTGCGGTGCGTTATTCACATGACATGGTATGCATGTCTACTTAATCTACTCATAGTTTCAGTTCCTCTTAATATGTTTGTTTTGGGCCACCCATGATTTCACTTCCATTAGCGAAATGTGCATGAGAAAATAGAAAAGTAAAAAACAATACAAAACAACAACGAAATAAAAAGCAATTAATGGACAATATTTTTGTTATTTTTTTGTTTAGAATTTCCCTGTATTTCTGCACAAATATAAAAAACTAGGACAACAAAACGTATACAAAAAATTTAAATTTGGCTCAAATCAAAATTTATAACATAATAATGTTCTAATGAACTTTCATTCTCTTTTTTTTTTCTTTACATTTTTCAACATTGACTACAATGTAAAGTCTGGCCTGCTTTCAGCTCTTGTTAGTGTGTGTGTGTGTGTGTGTGTGCGTGTGCGCGCACGTGTGTGTGTGTGTGTGTGTGTGTGTGTGTGTGTATGTGTGTGTGTGTGTGTGAGATTGTTTGTGTTTGTCTACAGACGCTCTGTCTACCGCTAAGGACACCCCTGATGTCTGAAAGAAATGTGCAGGTGTAAGAACTCCCGTCCTAAAGAGAGAGAGAGAGAGAGAGAGAACGTGTGAAAGGCAATTAAGACCAAGGCAGAGGGGAGGAGTAGGCGGGAGGAGGGGTGGAAGTGCATATGTATCCAAACCTTTTCCTTGGTTCACGTCAGACAGGCTTTGGAGAGCTTTCTCGCTCATGAAACAACCCTACCCCCAAAACACACACACAAGAACACATGAATCTCACATTATTCAGCTTTAAAGGAACATTTCACCCACAAAATGACAAGTTGCATACCAATTACCCAACACCTGGTACATTGAATTGAAGAAAACATTGTTTTTCCCGCATGCCTCGACGGTAAACGAAGAATCCAAAAAATGGAGAACATTCTTGATTGATGAAGTAAATGGAGGCCACGTTTAGCAGCAGCAAAACTATATCTAAACATCCGTTTACAAAGTCTCACACAACTCATGCAGTATAATCCAAGTCTCATTTATCCAGTCGTATCCAAACTACTTCACAAACACATGATTTTTCGCTAATTTGGCTAATTTAAAACATTTCCCCGTTAACAGCAACACGCTGCGAGTCCGTAAAAGGATGTTTTGATGTCCTTTTGCTTTTGTTAAACGCGGCCCCCGCTTACTTCACTTCATCAAGACTTTTTACCGTTGTTGGATTTAGTTTTTTTTCTTCATGAATTCAAAGTAACACGAGGTGAGTAAATGATATACAAATGATCATTTTCACTTCAATGCCGTTGAAGTTTTCCTTTAAGTCTACTTCCTCAATCTATATATACAATCACAAATGTTAGTCTTTATTTACAACTGTAACTTCCCATGTTACACATTTTGGAACCAACATTTGTTCTTTCATTACATCTTTCATGTAAGCAAGGAAAAACATCTCATCCACGGCTTGTTAACAAGGGAATTTCGGGAAAAGGGTGGGAGAAGCAAATTCAGACTTCTTGTCATTCCCTATGGCAAGTCTCAAAAAATCACTGATTGGCTGTGAAATATGTCGGGGAGAGAGAGATAGAGAGAGAGAGAGAGAGATGATGGGAATAACAGTTTGTTAGAAGCTGTGTTCCTCCTACACAGAGACAGATTAGGGGAAACCTCAAACCCCTCTATAGATCCATCCGAGTGCATGGCCTCAGGCTCTGTGTGCACCAGTGTGTTTATTTGTGAGACACAAAGTTTGGGTGTTTGTGCAGTCCTCTTGCGTATGTGTGTGTGTGTGTGTGTGTGTGTGTGTGTGTGTGTGTGTGTGTGTGCTGACTTAGAAGTAGCTGTGTATGTGTTTCAGGCTGGAAGGACACCTGTCTCTGTCTGTCTGAGGGGAGGGGTTGGCAGGGTGAATGCAGTGTCATGTTCTCTCTCTGACTACGTCCACACTATGACGGCTGAATTACAAATATTTTTCTCTTCGTTGTTGCCACACCCGAAAACAGAGCTTTTCTAAACAGCCTCCCCAGTGGATGAATACAAAAAAATTTAGTGTGCATGAGGAAAACTGAGCTTTGTAAAATATTCAATTATTTTTATTTATTAAAATAGAGAAAAGGTGATGATAGAGCAGCAAGGGACTGCATTGATTTAACCAGCTGATAACTGGGCTGTCTGTCATACTCCTCGCTAGATGTTATACTTGCTGCGATACACAATGTTATTGGTTCCCAAAAGAAACACGACAAAGAAGAAGAGGTGTTGCCATTTTCCCATTGTTCACCTTTAAGAAAACAACTTGTTAGTGTATCTATCGATCTATTTCATTCTCAATCTTCCCTCTCATCGTTGTTAATAAAGGGTAGTTTTATATTCAAATTCTAACATCCTCCCCCTCCCCATCCCTGCATCTTCTGTCTCACCCACACATTGGCTCTTGGCCACTGGTTATGTGCCTGACAGCGGAGAGAGCTATAGAGGAAGAAAAAAAGGAAGGAGTAAAAGAATGATTGAAAAAAGACAGCGTTGAAAGTGAAACACTAAAAAATAATCGGGGAAAGAGTGAGGCAGGAAAAGGAATAAAAAGAGATCCTGTCAGGGATTCGAGTAGCCGTTAAACAAAGTTGTCATTTCACAAAAGAGGAGGAAGAAACTGTCTCTGGGAAGAAGCGTTCTCTCGGGAAAATATGACAGGAACTGTGACACGTACACATGCATGCACACACACGCACACAGATGCACACACACATGCTCACAGTGCAGTGACAGCTTGCGTCATAACTGTGTTGTTAGTTCCACGCAACACAGACACAAAGCATGATGGGAGAGTGGGAAGTGTATGACCCCTCATTATGTCGGAAGCTTGCTCACCTGACGGAAAAACCCAGAAAACACACGCACACACACACACACACACGAACAGCAAACACACACTCTTTTGTGCATTCAATAGGCTCCTATTGTCTGGTTTATCATATCTTATTGTTCCAAGATAAGAGGTAATAAGACAAATGCATACACACAGACACACATACACACACGTTTGATAACTCTGTCACTGGAGCATGTGTACGTTTTGTGTCTACTTTAGTACGAGTTTGTGTGTGTACCTGTGTTACTTTAATCACTATTCAAACAGCCACATTAAAGCCATTTGTCGGTTGTGCTTTGTAAACCCAACATTCAGAGTTGGCCTCTCCTCTCCAGCTCAACGAGGGTTACGTAGCTCGCCAGCCGGTGAAAGCCAACCCCAGATTCACGTTCTTTTTGGAATGAGCTTTGTCCGT
Organism: Cottoperca gobio; assembly: GCF_900634415.1. Lineage (NCBI taxonomy): Eukaryota > Metazoa > Chordata > Actinopteri > Perciformes > Bovichtidae > Cottoperca > Cottoperca gobio. The sequence continues at coordinate 8,366,879 of NC_041375.1, read as the reverse complement.
TTGCTGTTTCACCTGGCTTTATTAGGTTTTTATAGAGGTTAATGCTGGTCTCTGCAGCTACAGACCACTCCAACACACTTTTAGTGAGCGATTAAGAGGAATTATTTTCCTATGAGTTCATTTGTATGAGTTCATTGTGCCTTTAAGGTGATTTACCTCCCTTATGGGTACAAAAAGATAGTTCATCAAATTAAAACCACTTAAATTTAGGTTTAAGACCTTTTATTTGGTTATGGTTAAGGGTTGGGTTAATTGTGTGTGTGTGTGTGTGTGTGTGTGTGTGTGTGTGTGTGTGTGTGTGTGTGTGTGTGTGTGTGTGTGTGTCTGTGTGTGTGTGTGTGTGTTTTGGATTCCGGGTTTAGTAATGACAGTCCACATACCGTAACTGTGGGTGCATGCTAACAAATAGTGAAAAGATTAACACCCCTTTTATATTTACTTTACTTCTAACATCCCGTGGCACATACAACTTCTGCTCAGGCCTGCTGCTGCTGGTTCATGGTATTTAAAAAAAACTAAATTAATGTTGTACTTAAAGCATACCTCTTAAACTGTATTGAAAAGACAAGATGCGTTGAGTACTTTTGATCTTCATGATGTTCATTTGATTACTTTAGAGAAATATAGAAAGCTCAATATTGGAGCAATTAGAGGCACCGTGGTCAGAACTGATCGATAGGATGGACGAAGATGTGCAAATAGACTCAAGCCATGAGAGAAACCCTAATTGAAATGTAATTCACTCAACTCAGAGTCAAACTTTATGTCTTTTTTCATGTCAAGTTGCTACAGAAATGTCTTTCCAGGAAGCTATTTTAGAGCTAGGCAGGTGTGTCTGTGGTATCCAGACACAGAGGCTGCACTCCTGCTGTGGGTCTGGAGACAGCTCCTAACATTTGTGGTCAGAAAACATGAAAGAAATGAAAATGAAAATAGATTTCAAGTCAGAACCTTCCCTTTATGGAGGAAATGAATCCCAGTCTTCCTGTCTGTATTTTTAGGTAAATTCAGATTGCTTCATTGAAGCCTTTCTGTATTGTATATAGTTCAAAGAATTATAAAGAAGTTGTAACACTTGACCTGATATGACTGGAAAATTGTCACTTTAATGTCAGTTGTTGATATTCCCATTAACTTGTGTTTGGTCTTGTGTACTGAGGAGTCCCTGTTAAGCATAATCCGTCTATTCTTGTATTTAGTACCAACATGATTAGTTATATTTCAGCACAGTCCCCCTATAATAGCTGGCAAAAATTGTGAGATATTCCTGAGGAAAGAAGGGTTATGAAGAAGTGACCTAAATCCACTGGAAAATGTGAGTTTCTCTGAGAGCTGAAGGCCCCCAGGCTGCGTTAAAGACATTATTGAATTAGACCTGGGCAAGGATGTAAACTAGAGTCATTTGTTCCAGATTAATCCATTTCTAGCATCAAAGGCTGCAGGGTGCATCTATAGTTCATAAAGCTCTCACACTCTGACTTTGACCCCATAGTGTAACAAAAAGCAAAAGACATATGAGGCACATTTTCTTGTTTTATATCTAATTTCCTGCATAAATCATTAATTTTGAAGGCATTACATTGCATTGCTTTAAAAATATCATGAAGCTTGTAATTCACTTTGAGAATAACAAGTAGAACATTAAGTACCGGTAAATACATTTTGTGAGATTGGGAATCAGTTTTCTTTTGAATTTCTAAAGTACAGCACACATGTGACCTTATGCGAGATCAAAGGGTAGATTCACACTCTCCTTTTGTTTGTGTTATAATATGGTTATAATCTATAAAATGGTGCTCTATAGACCATGAAGCCCGTATCAGTTGGAGTATATAATCACTCGATTACGGTGGAGTTACTGGATTTTATAAAGATTCCTCTTTCTACTTTGCCTCATGCAGGTGGTTCTTTTCCTTCTTCAGCATGAATGTCTTTTGCTGCATTCATTTGAATTGTAACGACACCTGTGTTGCTTTCAGAAGTCCCTCTAGCCACTGATAGATGCAAACAATTTGCTCATGCTTCCGTTTTGTAGCCAAATGCAATGTGATGCCTGCCAGATAAAAAAAACTAAGAAAGAAAAAAAAGCTAATAGCATCAGAGGCGAAGCAGTTTTGAAAGGATTTAACAATTTCCTCTTCCTCAAATTAAAGTCTTGTCTCCCCTCTTCAACAAAACACCTAATCAGTACATTAATTAAATGTCTGTACATCAATCATGTACAGTAGATATTTAGCACTGTAGGTTATCAATGCCCCTGTGATATTGCATTTCACTGAACGTAATATGCATTGTTTCCACAAGCTGCACATCTCAGAATGATGATAACATGGTGTCATTTAAAAACATAAGGTATTTAATGATTTTTGTCCTCTGCAGGTATGACTATGTAGAAATCCATGATGGGAACTCGGAGACGGCAGACATACTGGGGAAGCACTGCAGCAACATCGCCCCTGCGCCAATCATATCGTCAGGGCCCTCACTCCACATCAAGTTCGTATCGGACTACGCCCACCAAGGGGCAGGCTTCTCACTGCGCTACGAAATCTTCAAAACCGGTAAGTGGACGGTAACGTTATTTACCTCCGCCAAAGAATTTCGGTTTGTTTGTTTGTCTGTCTATCACCAGGATTATGATTAAACCCTAGGACTCCAGTATGTGACACTTTAATATGGCTTGGAAAATGTTTCATTTTCCAATGAAGCTACACTCTACTTAAAGTCTATAATCCCATCTAATTTAACAAATGAACAAATAAATAAACAAGAGGGACACTATCCCTGTAAATGACCCCCACACATGGACAAGCATAACACAAGTGAACAGGATTTTAGAAGGATTGCACCTTTACAAATAGGCTATTAGTAACTGTATTACAAGCTACTCATAGAGGACTCAACATGCTTCATTAGGTGACCAAGCCTCGTTTATCTCCCTGGTGTCACGGAGACAGAGAGAAAGAGACGAGAGACACGGCAGAGGACCCTTGAGAGCCCTTTAGACTGTCCAGGCGAGACATCTCTCCCCTTCATGGCTCTTTATGCGAATGTGTGTGTGTGTGTGTGTGTGTGTGTGTGTGTGTGTGTGTGTGTGTGTGTGTGTGTGTGTGTGTGTGTGTACGTGTGTGTGTGTGTGTGTGTGTGTACGTGTGTGTGTGTGTGTGCCTGACATGGCTCCCCTTCACGCTGCCATGGGTCAGCCAGAGCGAGACCAATTGAGATCAAGGGCAAGTGAGACAGAGGGGCGCATAGTGTCGGCCCCGCAGCCATCTTGTCCCGTTCCCCCTGAAAGCATTCCACACATGCCCGCTTAATTGAGTCCTGAGCCCTGTTCCCCTGAGACACACGCACACGCTCACATACATACACTCACACACATGCACAGAGGGCTGTGGTTACTAACACAACACGTGCGCTTGTCGGTGTTTCTCACTTGCTGGCACCAGCCTATTGGGATTTCTTGTGTGTGTGCTTTTTGCCTGACATGGTCCACCTGATAGACTTAAAAACAACAAGGGTGGCAGTGTTCACACCCTAGCACCCCAGGGAGAAAAAGAAAGAGACAGAGGGAGATTTTTTTTAATAAAAACTATTTTGAATTGAAGCCCATGGTTGCTGTTTTTGCTGTTTTCAGGAACGAAGTAAAAAAGAAATGTCTTTACAATTTCGGGTTTGTAATTGGTTTTGAAAAAATGTTTTGTCAATCGAAGGGTGGTACAATTGTTCCTCCTTCTCCTTCTACTGAGATTAAAACATGAATATAGCCATTGTTGGACCTGTAATTCCACATTATTACAACAGGATTTGTCTGTGCCTTCGATAACCGATACAAACTAATCTGTTTTATGATGTGACAATGCCATGGTCATGGTTTGCTTATATTTAGGCAAAGAACATGGTTTAGGTTAAAATAAGTACCTGGTTAAGGTTACGGAACAACCGTGTTAATGCTTAATAGTAACCCACGTTGACTATTGGTATGAAACTGGAAACAAACAGCAGTTTGATGTTTTTTTGTACCATCCATCCATCCGACTTCTGCTAGAGGCTGCTACAGGGCTAAGTCCCTTGAGTGTAAACACATGTTGTTTTGGGGCATTTCTTGAAAAGATTATTCTGTAGATTTTCTTGGTTGGAAGATCTATAATTAAGAGGAAATGTGTGAAGATAACCATCAACTAAAAACAGAAAAGATTTCCGTTTCTAAAGACAGCTGCTTTGATTGATACATTATATATTAGCATATACTGGACTTCCTCCTTGTCTCTGTATTTCTAACTTTGTGTGTGTGTGTGTGCGTGTGTGTGTGTGTGTGTGTGTGTGTGTGTGTGTGTGCGTTTCTGTGACCAGCCTAGCTTGGCAGTAATAATGGAGCCATTTGGAACATTCAAACTGCCATACTGCTAACAAAATCTTGTTACCCTGGAAGGTGAAGCAGAAAGTCTGGTTACGTGGGTGACTAGATTTTGTGTGTGTGTGTGTGTGTGTGTGTGTGTGTGTGTGTGTGTGTTATATGCACTGTATAGCCTCATGCACTAAATATGTATCTATCTGTGCTATCCCTGCTCATTCTGTTCTGTTCAACCAACAGTAAAAGGAAGTTTCAAAGCATTTCCTCTCGTGTATTTCCACGGCCTCCACATGAGAGCAAATATACTCGTCACTACTAGACACAGAAAATATGGGGAAAAAACAAGGATGTAGGCATTTCTTTTAGTTAAACACTTTATTTAATTGTTGGTCTTATATATTTTTTATCTTTCAGAAAGTTTGCAATTATCAATGTTTATTTTTTGAAACTTAAAACATTTCTAAAAATACAATTTGGTTTTTAAACAGGCAATAATTTAATAATTTATTCATTCCTAGTATCACTTTTTGGGACTCATTTGACCTTTCTCCCCATTTTCTCTTATATCTCTGCTACTGGAAGCATTATCTGAGCTGTTGCAAGAATGCCTTGATTAACTGGTGAGAGCATTTTCTTGGGACAGGAAACAAACCTGTGTATGTAAAATGTGTACAATCTGGACATTTGTTCCTGTTATAATCCATTAAATTTAAAACAAGTCTATAGTCATTTTGCTAGCGTTGAACCCAGTTTGCGTTTTCATCCCCTTGTCTCTGTCCCAATCCCACAATCCCTTCCTGTAGCTGGGGTCTGTGTGTGTGTGCATGTTGGAGAAGATTGCCCCCCCCCCCCCCCCCTAGACTGGACCCCTCAAAGATTAACAGTCTAATCAGTCTGGAAACCGGCACACATACAAATACAGAAACACTTATCTACTGTGGAAAACACGTACCAAAAACACAAAAGCATGCATGTGTTTTCTCTCTTTTTTACAGTCATATTTGCAGAACGTATAAAGTAGTACACATATACATCTTATTAATATAGACTAAAGTATTGTATTTAGTGGTGGTGTTCTAGTTGTCTAGTGGTTAGGCCTGAGTTGCTCCAGAAGGACTGTCCCTGCATTAGTTCACTGTAAGTCGCTCTGGATAAGAGCGCCTGCTAAATGACAAATGTAAATGTAACTGTATTAATAAATCCTAGCCCTTGTAATCAAACAAAATGTATACAAAGACTTATGCACACATAGTAACATACATCCGAATTAAAACCTCGGACAAACACAAAAAATACTTGAACACAAATACACATGCCACACTTGTTTTTGTTTACAGCTCTATCACTATGGATACTGTAGTAAAATGTCAGCCAATAGGAATACAGCCACTAGAATGTGGCGACCAATCAGCATCCACTGTCTAGGCCGTGTGCCTCCAGCTGTTATTGTGACCCAGAACTCTCCAGACACACACACACACACACACACACACACACACACACACACACACACACACACACACACACACACATGAATGCACTGATGCTGACTGGACGGTTACTCACAAATGCAGGGCAGCTTGCATGTCTGCACGCAAATGTTAACTCACATACACACACACACACACACACACACACACACACACACACACACACACACACACACACTCACACTATTTTTTGTCACTTAGTAGGACATTTCATTTGCATGCATTCCCGGGACACTAATCCTAACTTTAATTGAAACCACTGCATGTATGACCCCAACCCTTAAATCTAACCTTAACCGAAAACCAAATCTTAACCTTATTTCCTAACGTATTACCTTGTGGGGCCCAGCTTTTGACCTAAATACAAAGTGAGTCCCCGTAGTGCAACTGTGTGAATAGATTTCTGTGAATCACACACACACACTCCTCAGGGTTAATGTAATGTGTAATGTGGAAGCTATCGTGACAATCCTTCCAATAACTGCTGTTGTTTACATTCTAACAAATACCTTCAGGCACTTCCTCTCTGCCTCCGTCCGACTACCCATCAAGCCAGTTTATTACACCAACTAACCAATCAGATTGCTCTGTCCTCTTTCCTCTGGCTTTCATTGAGGAAAGTGGATCCAGATCTGAGGCAGCGAGGAGCGAAAGGTGCTCTGTGGTAGGGCTAATGTAACAAACAGCAGAGGTATAATTTCCTTCAAAATGCACAACAGACTGAAATACACATTTTTTTTGTTTCCTTGGTCTGCTGTGCAGCATATTGTGCCCTTTTGAAATATCTTCTCTCAAGCAGAGTGTATAGGATATTTTCCTTACTGCCTCCTACTGATAGAGATTTTATAGTGGGAATAATGTGACAGATGAGTGTAGATATTGGATATGTTTACTTCTGGTGGAAAGGATTTGTTTACATAGGTTGATTTTTAAAAAAAAAACACAGACAGTGTTTAGAGTTATGGCAGACCGAGGGTGTTCCAGGATGTCAAAGTCAAGAATAATCTGAAAGATATTGCCCTGATTTGCATCGTCAAAGTAATGCTGGGTTGGAGGAGCTTTTAGCAAATTGCATTGGGATAAGTAAAGGGTTGGTTTTCTAGTGACAATTTGATTTCATATGTCAGCGGTAATTTGTATGAATAGGGAGTTTGTTGTGGGGGAAATCCCTGCTGTGATTCAGTGACAGAGGCTGAAATATAATGTCAGAGGAGTTTCAGCATCACGACCCTGCAACTTAAATGACACTGAGGTGGAATCTAACCATACATATGGAAAAACCAAGCTGTGGTTTTGAGCTGTGTGAGGGCATGCGGTGTGTGTGTCTGTGTGTCTGTGTGTGTGTGCGTTAGAGAGAAGAAGGGAATAATTATGGGTTTGATCCATGCCAGATATGAAAGTAGATGTCTGCATGCCAGCTTACCAGACACACACACATAATGGCGCACACACACATTTATATAGGAAATAAACACTAAAAATGTAGATGAACGAGTGTTTGCATGTCAGCTCGCCATACAGACACACACGCACACACACTCGCACACTGACAGACCTTATCCTGTCTCGAAATCAGTGAGCCATAAGCACCAACGCCGGATCTACCAAGCAACACACACACAGACACTCACACTTCCTCTAAACTGACCCCGTAGTGAAACACGTGCTTCTTTCACAGTCATCCAATTCAAACAGATGAAGTGAGGAGAAAAGAATAGGAAATGAGACAGTGGGAGGGAAGGGAATGATGGAGCTGTGGCAGATAAAAAGATGCATGGTGCATGGACGATTGTAAAAAACAAAAAAGAACAACAGAAGAGAAGAGAGTAAGAACGATCAGAAAAGAAAAGTAGAGAAGTGGGGTATCTACCATTTTTTTTTTTTAAAGGAAGGAGAAATGAATTAGGAGAGAAGTTGAGCGGGACAAAAGTCATAGAAAACAGACATATGTACAAGCACACAGGAGACAAGATGCAGTTTTGAATAGTTTAATTACATTTCAAATATATTTTTGTTTTTGGGTTTCACTGTACTTTAAAAATAGCAAAGAGGAGGGACAAGGTGGAGACATGTGTTACACTGTGAGAGAATGTGGAGAAGGGACAGACCGAAGAAAGAAAGGAGGGCAAAAGTGTTTTTGTGATGTTCATGAACATGAAGTAATGAGAAGGGAATAAAATCGCTGCCGGCAACCGAACTGGTCAGGCGTTCACACACACTCACACACACACACACACTCACACACACACTCACACACACACACTCACACACACACACACACACACACACACACACACACACCCGCGCTATCCAGCGACTGACTCTGCAGGGGGGCCAGACGGAAGGGGAACCCCGTGAGAGAGACCGTGTGTGTATTTGTGCGAGTTTTGCTTGTATCTGAGATCATTGCACGAGAGGTCACAAAAACAAGCAAATCAGAGGGGAGAGTGGGACAGATGAACAGAGAAACAGGCATATATCAATTATACATAACAATTAAACTAAAAATATTTGGTTGCTGTGGAAAAAATGGACGATCACATAGATGTATGGGAGGCATTTATTAAGATTAGCAAATAAAATTGGGAGAATGAACGAAATTTCTGATTTTGGCATATATTTCCCCAGGCTGCTGCTGTGCAAGATCGGTGAAATTCCAGAAGCAACTTAAGCTAATTTAAAATGAATGTGTAAGAAAAGGAAGGGTGGAGACAGGAAAAACAACATCAATATTCCTGGTGACACTCCCAAAAGTTTATTTTATCATGAATATCACAGTGCAGCGTCTCACACAGACATATGCTTTATTCTGGCTGCCTCTGACAGCATCTTTCTGTCTGCTAAATGACCCACTGAGTCCGTACACATCTTGGTGTAACAACTTAATTTCCATGGAGATCTCCAGCAACACTAGCCATTTTTAGTTTTAGACCAATTTCATTATTGACAGCACTCAGTCCAATGCATACTTAAATCGGAAAAAAATCACTTTCTCTTCATATACTCATGCACGCACGCAAGCACAATAGCAGACAGTCAAACAGACTGGAGAGAAATGGGTTACCATAAGAAGCTCCGACAGTGTGTGTGTGTGTGTGTCTGTCTCGGTGTTTGGTCATACATGGCTGGGTGGACTGGAATAATGGTCCAGTTGGTGCGACCACATCCACATCCACTCCATGAAGTGTGTGTGTGTGTGTGTGTGTGTGTGTGTGTGTGTGTGTGTGTGTGTGTGTGTGTGTGTGTGTGTGTGTGTGTGTCTGTTAGTATTAATAGAGAGGGTATTACAGTCATTTAGAAATGAAGAGCGCCAGATTACCCCAGATCGCTGTGTGCGCAATTGTGTGTGTGTGTGTGTGTGTGTGTGTGTGTGTGTGTGTGTGTGTGTGTGTGTGTGTGTGTGTGTGTGTGTGCACGTATGATGATATCTAAAGCTTCTCATAATTGTTGGACCACCCAACCATGATACTATCAACAGATTCTGCATCTGTCTTACTCACTCCTTTTTTTCTCTTTACATCTTTTCACTTGCATATCTTAATGTTTATCTTTCTTAATACCTCTATCTCTCCAAGCTCCATTTTATTTCTAACTGGTTTTCTTCTTCTCTTTCTCTTTCTCTGTCTTTATTTGGTCCGGCAGGTAAACATCTTCTTGTTTTCCACCAATATTACCTGCCTTTTAATGTGCATAATGTGGAGTGAGAGTTAATCTCACATAGCCAGACTTCTATCTGGTCAATAAAGCTGAGATTGTGAGGCAGGTATTCAGTTTGAAAGCAAACAGCACCTCTGAGTGTCTTCCTGGAATTACTTTATTAGTTTAAGGTATAATTTTCAATATGTCTGTTAAAATACATTTTGTGTATGTGTCTTCATCCCAGGTTCAGACTGTTCCCGTAACTTTACCAGTCCCTCGGGTCTCATTGATTCCCCGGGCTTCCCCGACAAATACCCTCACAACCTGGAGTGCTCCTTCATCATCATTGTCCCGCCCAGCATGGATGTGACCATCATCTTCCTCACCTTTGACCTGGAGAACGACCCCCTGCCTGGCGGAGAGGGGGACTGCAAGTACGACTGGCTGGAAGTGTGGGATGGCCTCCCAGGAGGTAAGACATCAACTGGATGTATTTATGGGTCATAATGACAATGGTGACAATTGTTGATGGTGAGGATCTTGATGGTGAACAATAAAACAGTCATTTCACGAGTCGATACACGGAGCAAAGTTAAAATGGAGCGTATTCTGCCCTGCCTACATCATTATTGACTGAGGTGGAGTAGCAACTATTTTAGTGGCTATGCGTTGGTAGATGAAAGCTCAGCTTACAGGCAGGATGTTGGCACCTACTGTGGAGAAACAACATAACGTTTCAAGGGGAAAATAAAATAGGTGTTGCTGAGAGGAGGGAGAAAAGAAGGAAGGTGAGAGGAGGAACAGTAGAGGACTTGGATATTTCTGGTGTAGCTGCTGGAAGGACTGGAAGAGTTTAGAAAGACAACTCTAAGGCAGAAAGATCTTGGATCTAGTTTCAAGATATCAAAGAGGTAGAAAGAAAAAGAAGAGCAGTGTAAGGGCAGGGAAAGGTCCTACACTGATGGGAAGACTTGAACAAAGAAAGGAGAAAGTTGAGATGAACACATGAAGGTCAGAAGACCTCCGGTTTGCCTTCAAGGAGAGGATTGGGAGAAAAGAAAAATAAGAGCAACTTGGAACGGAAGAAGGAAGATTCTTGGGAAATAAATATTTTCTATAATATTTTATACTATTCTATTTTAGTTTGTTGTGTGATACATATTATGTCAATGCTGTTTTTAGTTTTATAAATTGAACAATTTGACTGGAGACAATTTGTAATTGCTTAATTCCCAAATCGTGTAAGGTACAGAAGTGAACAGTATCAGAAGCAAAGGAGAGCAAACAACGGTGCTTTTCTTCTTTTGAATATTTTTCTGTTGTTAATATGAATTCAGCTTAAGGAGGGACAAAACGTTGGGAGATGGTACAAAGAAAAAAGGATGCTTAAAGTAGAGTAGGGAAAAGCCACACCATCTTTACTCCTTCTTTTCACAGGATTTAATAGAAGACAAGAGAGGTTAAGCAAAGTTGAAAGTGAAAAATGAGAGGATGAAATGCTTCTGCTCTGAGTGGTAGAGAGACTAGAAGGATAGCAGGATGAAAGGAAAGGAAGCAAAGTGAAATGAACTGGGAGGGTGTTGAAATGGAAGGAAATATACAGGAAGAGATTCAGAGGTGAAGGACTAACTTTCAACCTTTGCAAGAGTGTAGAGTCCTAAGCAGGAAGAGAGGACAAGATAAAAGACAAACAGGGAAAGAGAATGACAATGTGTGTTTCTCTATAAGGTTAAAATGCGTTGGAGGAAGGGAGGACATGTTTAAAGATGAAGAGCTGGCCTAAAAATATATGTATTCAAAAGAAACAGAGAAGAAGAACAGATGATAAAAACCCAAGGAAGTCAGTTCGAATTTGATTGGAGTGAGTGAAATAAATCACTTAAGTTAACTGAGAGAAAACTACAATATGAAGAGTTTATGGTTGTTGTGTGTTCCATTAGCTCCAATGTACGTGTACGTTTACACATACAACATACTGTATATGTTTGCAGGGGTCAGACAAGGGACAAATGTGCCTTCTGTCAAGTTTATACGCTGCTGAAATTAAATTCTTAAACACAGAGAGAGAAAGAGAATTGAGACCATTTCTGCCTGTAAGATACAAATATTAAATATTAAATCCTCAAAAACTAACTAAATTTGTTGGACCATAAGTTTATGCAAACATGGGTAATTTATTTATAGAAATCATCACGTTGGATTTGAGATTCTCTTCTCCTCTCTTCCTCTATTTTTATTTTTCCTCACCACCATCAAGAAAATAGTTATTACCGTCATTTGCTCAAGAGCCCTATTTCAAATATCCACCCGTTCCAAAAGGGAAGGAAAAAAATCAATAGCACTGATCGATCGGTGGCAGTATCTATGTGTGTGAGAGAGGAGTCTACTATATGTGCTCCCACACACACACACACACACACACACACACATACACACATACACATACACACACACACACACACACACACACACACACACACACACGCCCCAGGGTTCTAAATCACACTTATCTGTTTGTGTTGACATATACAAGTTGTGGTATTAGAGAAGAGCACAGTGGAGGATTTACGCACACATATAATATACATATACACTTTGTAAAACCATGTCATCATCGTGTCATTTACGTTGTGTCTTATTCAGAGCGACTTACAGTGAACTAACTACAGACTCAGTCCCCTAGCAGCATCTCAGGGTTAAGTGCCTTGCTTAGCGACACCATGGTGGCTGGTATTGTACTCACAACCTTCTGCTATCCTATTTGTAAGCCTAACCACTAGACCAGCACCATGTCCAGTCCAGAGTTAATGAAGATGAAGGAAAGAGAGGTGATAACTTGAGCAGATTGATGAGCAGATGTAATAGAGATAGTGGAAGAAAGGAAAAGACAAACACGTGAGGAAAAAGGGATTGACAAAGTAATGAAGAAATCATCTTGACACTTGGATGAATGAGATTATTGTAACATCTTGTGTAACCTGCACAGTTATAGAGTATCATGAGTCACACAAAAAAAACATTAAATGATGTCCTGTAAAAGTTGCCGACAGACTTTTTACACACTGATGGCTAATCCAATACTTCTTGTCTGATTGATAGTGGGCCCTCTGATTGGTCGATACTGTGGGACCAGGGTGCCTCCCGAGATCCAATCATCTACTGGGATTCTCTCTCTGTCCTTCCACACTGACATGGCTGTGGCTAAAGATGGCTTCTCAGCTCGATACAACATGACACACAAGGAAGTCAGTGAGAGTAAGTTTATTTAGTTCAGCGGCTTTGTTTTTTTCATAAAATAAATGCTTGAATATTGGTGTAATTCTCTTCCTCCTGTTCCTCCTCGTGTCCTCTTGTAGCTTTCCACTGTAGTAATGCATTTGGTCTGGAGTCAGGAAAGATCACAGATGACCAGATCACAGCCTCGTCAAGTTTCTACGATGAGCACTGGTTGCCACGACAGGCCAGACTCAATTACCATGACAATGGATGGACGCCCAATGAAGACAGCAACAGGGAGTACATACAGGTACGAGTTTGTTCTCAACTGTAATTTAGAAACCTGGAGCTGTGGTGCCAACAAGGCAGGATTCAGGGGTTCCCATAACTTTCATTCAATATGACTCTATACACAAATGGTCTTATTGATCCTTTGATATGGGTGATGGCCACATCAAGGCTTTATGGCCCTGGACAGGCTGTTCTCCAACACTGTTCATACTTATGCCTACGAAAAGTAATGCACTATAACTCGTATACAACCCACGTAATCGTGAGCTAGGCCAGACGACGTAGTATAAAGTGTGACAAAGTCTGTACATTTGGGAGGTGGATAAATCCCAAAACACAAACATGTAGTAGTATATAAAAAATAGACAAGATTGGGTACACGTAGTGCAATCAAATGCTTATTATTATTAATGTTTTAAGGGCTTTCTTTTCTTTTTCATTATGAAATGGCACAAATCCAAGATCTCAATCCTGAAATACAGAATGTAATGTAATTTCTCTGCCTAAACTAAAAACAGATTGTACTCATTTTAACAGCATCTTTGTTCTTGTGTTGACAAGTCACACCATAATAACTCCACCACAGCTATATTTGTGTCAGCGTTTGTGGGAGAGCGAGTGAGAGAGAGAGAGCAAGTGGGAGGTGTAGTGATATCAAGGTTTAGCTGCTAGATGCCTGGCTAAGGCATTGTTTCCCGTATTTTATCACAGAGCCAACTTCCTGCCATCCCTGTGCCAAGTGTGAGTTATGAAGCTGTCTGGGTGAGAGGGGAAAGGGAGTGTGGGGTTCTCTCACCCCTCAGACAGAAATGAATTCAAACCAGCCTGCAAGGCACTCTTCAGAGAGAGGACTTCTATAAACAACAGATTATCTTGTTGGGTGTCACCTTCCTGTAGCCTTGCAAAAACTGCACTCAGGTTTTGCTTTACTTATTGTCAGCAAGCTTTTGTGAAATAGGCGTCATCTCATGATTTCCTGCATCAAGTTATCAGTTTGAACCCTTCCTGTGCCCAATGTCAGATGTAGTCTTCTCTATTTTGGAGAAGTTTTGAGAACCAGAAACTTTCATTATTGCCTAAATCCTTTCTTATAGTTTGCCAACAGGTCAGGAGGTCAACTGCTTGACTCTCAGACTAAAATCTTGCTTGCGAGAATAAGCCTTTCTTTTGCGCGGCTTACATATTCTATCTTTTCTAAAAGCCTAGACAACCTGCTTCTCGGAAATTATAAAAAGTGTGTTCATTCAACAGTAAAGGAGCCAGTGAGGGATCAGTATTTTCCTCAAAGAGACCAGAACCAGCCAACACCTCATCTGTTAATTTGTAAGAACATAGTAGCCACAGACAGATGTGGAATAGAAGCAGTAGTTCTGATCGTCAGAGCTCCACTGAGGCCAAATTATGGGCCAGCAAACAGAGGAAGGGACCGTGGCCAAGAGACAGCATGAGGCCAGGGTCCCATCAGTTCTCACACTTCCTTCCTGTCTCACCTCAGCTGCAGCTGACAGCTCCCTCTCTGCGGACCACTCTCAGAATTATCTGACATTTTTGATCAACATGAATGACTTGAAAGACTCTCCACATTGTTTTATTATTTTTTCCCCAGATTGCCAGTATAATATCTTTAGCCCATTGAAATACACCTGATTTTAATTTGATTATGCCTCAATTATCCATCCCATCCGTCTGTACGTCTGTACTATTCTCGTAAACGCGATATCTCAGGAAGGCGTTTTGAGAATCTCCTCAGTTTTGGCACAAACGTCTGTTTGGACTCAAGGATGAACTGATTACAGGTTATTGGTCAAATGTTAAGGTCACTGTGACCTCAACAAACATGTTTAAGGCCATATCTCAAGAATGCATATGCTAATTATGACAATTTCACACAAATTATAAAGATACAATTATAAAGTTATGACATTTGTAGTTAAGACAACTTGATTGGATTGGTGGAAGCATACAACCGTGAGGTAGTAATTCTAGTTGTTCATGACAAATCGGATCTTTGCATAAAATTGGCTTGACAGTTGGCTGGAAATGAAGCTTCTGCCTCTCTCATGTAGTCTCTCTGGTCATTGGTGATGTCGTGGGGTCGCTGCGTTCCACAGAGGCTCTCAGCTGTTCCCCTGCGTTAACACCAAGCAGAGAGCAAGGCCCGTGTGTGTGTGTGTGTGTGTGTGTGTCTGTGTGTGTGTGTGTGTGTGTGTGTGTGTGTGTGTGTGTGTGTGTGTGTGTGTGTGTGTACATAGGTGTGCGTTTGTATATATGTGTGTGTGCAACCTCCTGTCTTGACAAGCAGCTGTCATAAATGCCAGCATGCCTCTCCTTCTTGCATCTTATAGCCCCTTGTCTCTTATAACTGTGTGTGTGTGTGTGTGTGTGTGTGTGTGTGTGTGTGTGTGTGTGTGTGTGTGTGTGTGTGTGTGTGTGTGTTCATGCATGTCTGTGTGAGTGATATGTGTGCCTGAGTTGATATGTGTGCCTGTAATGCTCAGGCATGTGTGTGTTGCTATGTTGGTTCAAGGGCCACGTGTGTGATTTAAATCTCTCTCCAGGGCACTCTGTTCTATTTTATTCCATTTTTTTAA
Organism: Cottoperca gobio; assembly: GCF_900634415.1. Lineage (NCBI taxonomy): Eukaryota > Metazoa > Chordata > Actinopteri > Perciformes > Bovichtidae > Cottoperca > Cottoperca gobio. Next base: position 8,351,298 of record NC_041375.1, on the reverse strand, counting down.
AATATGTTTTTTAAGATGCATTTTCGCCTTTATTTGAAAGGTGACAGTGTCTTTCATGATCATAATTGTGCTTTGGTAACACATGTAAAATGTCATGCCAATACATTTAATGGAATCGAGCTGCAACGTTCTGCTGAAATGTAATTTAATTTAATTGAGAAAGGGGTATGACATGCAACAAAGGTCCCAATGCAGGAATATGGCCTGGCCTTTAACCACTTGGCTACCAAGGAGTCCCTATTCCATTCTTTACCATACTGTTCTGGTCTGGTCCAGTCAGTTGTGCAGATGGATGATGTGAGTTCTGGTGGCTCCGCTATTCTAACAACTCTGTGATTGATGAGAGGCCTTGCCTGGCTCACTTACCATCTCTCTCTCTCTCTCTCTCTCTCTCTCTCTCTCTCTCCTCTCTCTCTCTCTGTCTCTCTCTCTCTCTCTCTCTCTCTCTCTCTCTCTCTCTCCTCTGTCTCTCTCTCTCTCTCTCTCTCTCTCTCTCCCTCTTATTCGTTCTCCACCTCTTTCTCTTCTCTCTCTCTTATTCCTTTACTCCTCACCCTTCATCTTCTCATCCGTTCCTTTCCTCAGTTCCGTCCCATCGATTAGTTGTCTTGGTGGCTCTCTGTCTGGCCATAAGCGTGTGTGTGTGTGTGTGTGTGTGTGTGTGTGTGTGTGTGTGTGTGTTGTTGGAAGTAATCTAAAACACCTGTCTCTCTGACAGATAACAAACGCAGCATTTTACCTCCCCTGGTGTTTTGTACTATAGCCCAATAAGAAGCACAGCACACTCTCTCACGCTCACACAACAAGTTCTGATTAATCTAGAGGTTTCACCAGCTCCAACGGAGGAGAATAAATGTTATAACCTACAGCAGAATCTTTCTCATCTTCTGCTCTTTATTTGTCTGCAGCCTCTCTCTGTCTCAAAACCTTGTTTTGTAAAGTAAGGGCTTGGATCTCCATTCATTGTACCAACGTAGCAGAGAACACAATTCATGTAAACTGAAGGCTTGAAAGTGTGAAATACTCATGTTAAACAGTTGTAGGTGAGGAACCGTCAATGTTATTACTATTACGCTCAACAACATTTTTAGACCCCAGAACAAAGTATATATAAGATCTAAACTATGTTGAAGTGTTAAAATATATTTACCAAATGTATCACTTACAAATTAAGAGAGTCTATGAAATCATATTTTTACTTATATGCGTTACTTTCGATCTTGATTCAAAGAGCTGCATTGTTTTGCTTGATCGACTCATATTAGGCACTGTGGAGCAAAACAAATGAGCGTCTACTTGAGGTACCTGGAAATGAAGGAGTTTGAAGATCGCATTCAGCACACAATGCTGTCCATGTATAATGCAACACAGCTAGCAGCATGACAGGAACGTAGTGTAGCATCCACAATCAGGATGGGGAGGTGATTATGGCTATTGTATGGGAGGAAATTAGAATGAGCCCCAGGTCACTACAATCGATCTCTGCCAGGAGAGAGGCACAGAGAGGAGAGAAAGAAGGAGATGAAAGTTGAGTGAAGGTGAAGAGATGGATGCTGATAAGTTCAGGTGTATAGTTGTGTGTTTATGTCCATCTTTAACACATTCAATGATGTAAGAGCTTGAGAATGACAGCGTTTTGTCACGTGTATGACAGATGATGATTCAGATCAGAGAATGGTAGGCAATTTGGTTGGGATTAAATGGTATTATCACTTCTCAGCTTGTTTGCAGTGTTTTGCTCATGATGTTTTTAGTCTTTGATAAAGACTTCCTCTCTCCCTGCCAACAGGTGGACCTCCATACTTTGAAGGTGCTTACAGGCATCGCCACCCAGGGCGCCATTTCAAAGGAAACTCAAAAGGCTTATCATGTCACCACCTTCAAGCTGGAGGTCAGCACCAATGGAGAGGACTGGATGGTCTACAGACATGGCAAGAATCATAAGGTAGGCTCAGACTCAGTAGGCTATTTCTTCATTTTTAACAGGGTAGACATGCCCAGTTTATTTCACTGACCCGTGACAAGTTAACTGCCCAATGAACAACTTTTTTTGGTTCTATATTTTTAAGATAGAGGATAACAACAAAATCCAGTAGGAAACACATTTCCCTCAAAACTTAATTGTCAATGCAGTTTGGAAATGTATGGAAATTTCATTTTTAGGAGACCAGGCTACCCTCATCTCCCCTCGAATGGCCTATTGCTCATGACGAGAGAGAAAGTCTTAGGTGACAAACATGCCTCGACTAGCACACACATGGAAGAGGCAGAGAAGCATATGAGAAGGAATATATGCAGCAACACTTGACCACAAGCCCTAAATTCAACCGGTGTCTGCAATTACAGTCATTCCATATCCACCGCAGCTCAGTTGGCTTCATTTAAAGGTTTACAACCAAGCCAGAATCAGCACACGTCTCCAAGCTCTACGTGATACCTTACATCACTGAATGCAGCTACACTTACAGTAGACTGCACAGTCTGCTTTTCACATCCCATCTGGTTTCTGTTACTCACTGGTCAGAGTTCTGCCTAATGTCGACCTGGTTGGATAGGCTTCTAGGCTGTTTGCTTCTCTCAGCGGTGTTAAAGCACGATGAATCATCAGTGAGTGTGCTGCAGTCTGGGGGTGCCAGGTAGAGAAATGAAGCATACGGTACCGAGGGTCTTTAAAATGCTTTTAAATGCTAAACTGCAATTAAAGGAAAGGAGCGTTCCTGTGGTTGTGGCTGTTTTTTCCATCACGACCGTTCTCCCACCGCTGTAGTGGTCACATATGTTTGTCCTGCGGTCTAATGCCACGTCTAGCTTTGTGCTATAAAACCCTTATTCCTTCATGAACACTTAATCCATGCACACACTCACATATGCATGCGTACTGTGCAAATGCTTCTTTTGCTTTGAGAAGGAAACAGGAGATTCAGTCTTACCATCTGGGGTTCCTCTGTGGACTGCAGATCCCATACGGCTTAGGGATGTAGCTAACTCCCAGAGAAATGATTGATGGATAAAACACAGGGATTGGAGAGAAAGGCAGTTGGGGAGATAATAAATAAATAAATTGAGGAAGATTCAAGAAGAGATGATAGAAGAATGAGGACAAGTAAGTCAGTGTAAATGTCAATTTAAAAAATAAATATTTTGGTAATTTCATTTTTGCAGAGCTATTTTAACTATTGATGATAAATGAATTAATTCACCATTCGGTCAGTTGTGTTGCCAGTCAAAAAGCAATATTCTGCTGACACCAGCGTGGATAAATGCTATGAAACAATAACAATCCAATACGCAAAACAGATTAATGATGATGTCTTGAGGTTGTTGGTGTCACCACCCATAATCCCCTTTCCCCCGTAACCCTGGAAAGCTCCTTCAGAGCTGAATGCCTAGGGAGACACAGAGGGGTGTGTGTGAGTGCATGTGAATGTGTGTCTTCGAGGAGGAGGAGGAGGAGGAGGAGGAGGAGGAGGGGGGTTTAAACTTCTGGTAGAAAATCCCTCCCTTGTCTTCCAAACCCACATGCACACACACATACACACATACAGTATATGCACAACCTCAAACCAACTGTTAACGGTCTTTTGAGCCCCCGTGGGGAGACATTCTGTGCCGTTATCTGATGGTTCAGCACAGGGTTGTCTTTTCATTTGATCCACTACTGTATTTCATAATCTCATCTGTTTGTGGATATTAACCAGATACAGGAATAGTTTGTCATCCTGGCTGCCCCTACTGAGAGACGTAAGAGGAAAAAGAGTAAAGGTAAAGCAGAGCGAGTGATAGTCATGTGAGGATGACACGATAGTGTCAGCATCTTGGGGCCTAATGTCCCTTCTCAACTGACATGCCTCAAGCGGCCAATCCAATCCTTTGAATGTACACAAAAAATGTTTTTAGAAAATACAATTTCTACCTTTTCTACCAATGCAATATATATATATATATATATATATATATATATATATAATATATATATATATAAGCGCCCAAACTCCTCTCTGTTTAACTTGTTAAACCCGGTCTGAACTGTTCATTTATCCATCCATCTCTCTCCTGACATTTTCATTCACTCACTCCTTCTCTAGTTCTCTCAAAATCTATCCGTCATTCATCAAGTCCTCCCTTCTTGTCTACACGCTCGCTCTCCGCACATCTTCATTCACCATATCACTCTTGCACTCTTTCCTATTACTCCTCTTTTCTCTCCCTCGACGCTCATTCATGCGTTCTACCTCCCCCCATATGTTTCTGAGAAAGTCATCATGAAATAAGCGGGCAAGTTTATGCTGCTCGAACAAATGACTTTTTGTGCTTGACTACAGCGATGGTTCGAAGTGTCTGTGTATGTGTGTGTGTGTGTGTGTGTGTGTGTGTGTGTATGTGTGTGTGTGTGTGTGTGTGTGTTAATCTGGAAGAATTATTGAATTAGTGTTTTATGAGCAAGAGGCATGAAAGGAGGACATAAATTAATGGCAGCCACATGGATATTAAAAATTTAAAAGTATGAGAATAGCATACTGTCTGTGCTCATGCAAACACACACTTGTGCACAACACAACAGCAAGAACACACACAAATGCATACATGCATGCTTGTTGTATGTTACCATTTGTCTCAGATGAGTAAATCTTAATAAAGCGGCCACTGTGCACGCTGAGACACACACACACAATCTGGTTTTAAACATCTGTGAGCCAGCCCATATGGGCGGTGCCACTGTCACACAACATCAGAATGATTTGTGTGATCTGTAATGTATTTGATAATGTCATTAAAGGCCTGTCGTGAACCAGATGGGACATGTGGAATATATGTTAACTTTTTAGGAGAAGGAGAAGTAATATTCTTAAAGCATTTGTTCCTAAATTGTACTGACATGCTCACAAATGGCAGGTACTAACTCAAGACATGCACCAGAAAAAGAGTGGAAAAAGCAGACAGAAGGTATAAGACACAGGGGGGGACACCATTATATTAGAAATCATCATTGCAGAACCAATTTGTAGTGCTGTTTCTTTGTGGATTAGTTTTGATTTTTATGCTGTGTTTACACCAAACACAAAGCAAATGTTTGCCTCAAGTATGAACTCAAAATAAACAGATTTTGCTGTGATTAAACTGTAAAAGTATGCCGAATTAACTACATAATGATTGCTATTTGTAAAAAATCTGAATTGATGTTTAATCAGCTCTGTCTGCAAGATGACAAGCGAAACAACTTTTAAAATGCTTGTTTTCTAAATGGAGTTCAGTTCGATCAGGGCTATGCTAACACTGTAGCAGCTCCATCGTCACTGAAGATATCGTCATTTAAATTAGGCATAAATACAATAGCAACGTTATAATTTATACACAAAGATATCTACATACCACGTAACTTTCAAATAATAAATAATAATATTTATAAATTCACTGGCATTATATTTATTATTTATGACATGTGCTTACAGATAAACAATTATTTTCTCCATTTCGGATTCAACAACGTCAGTGGATTATGCTAATTATGTGTAATATGTGAGATAGGAATATGTGCCTATTCTCATTTTTGCATCAACTTTGTATGCAATCGTGTCGCATGAAAAATGTGCTTTAGGGTTGGTGTTAGCACGCCAATTTTTATTGTATGTCCTCTTATCTTTTTATCCAAAAATGTTTAACAGGAAGAGTCCTGTTTTTACATTGCAGCAGCCATTTATCATATCCCCTCTTCACGATCAGGTCAAGTCAGATTATTTGGCTGCTTATGTGAACCATTATGAGAGCACTTACATGTGAGCATTATACATAAACAGGAAAAAAAGATAATGACATTATCAGTATAACTTTAACTATTCCGTGATTCAGTGCACAGAATTGGCAGTGGGCCTGGTTATGGAAGGTTGCCTACATGTCAGGAGAAAAGCATCGATTTTCTGTGACCTGAGGTCTCGAGTTGAGAGATGATGTTTAGTTAGTTTGACTCTTTGTTTGGAGGAGTCAGAGACCTTTTGCTAGTAGAGGTACATTTAAGCACGACGTGGTACGAATGCCCTCCCGAATTGCTGCATGCAGGGCTGTCTGTGGCCATTATAACGCTGGACCTCAGCCAAGACCAAAACCTCCTATTCCCATCTTAATCTGTGGGAGGGAGGGTGGATTGAGAGGAAGGGTTGGAGGTGGGAGACGTGGGTGGAATCAGAGGGAGGGACAGGGATCATGATGAGAGGAAAGAGTAGGAATGTTGGAAGAAAAATTAAGAAACAAAGACAGAAAACATAAGCACAAGTTCAACCAGTCAAGTATTGAAGTGATAGAGAGAGAAGAAACGGAGCTGCGCAGAGGGAGGAAGAGAGGTGGAAACCAATCGGAGAAAAGCAAGGTTCATAGGGGAACAAGTGAGTGAAGGAAAGAGGCAGAAGGGGGGAAAGAAATGTTCACAGGGGAACCCCGATGGAGGGATGGAGGGATGAACGGAGGCACAGAGGAGAGGAGGAATAATGAGAATAGCAGACAAGGGTGTTGACCACAAATCCCTCTGGATAGATCAGAGGTCTCAGCAACACAGCCTGTAAGGATGTCAGGAGAGGGGAAATTAAATAAAACGACAGAGTAGTGGGGGGAGCCGAGGTGAAGGAAAGCCAGGAGGGAGGGCTAGGTCAAAGGAGAGACAGAGGAAATAGTTTGTGACAAATAACGAAAGAAAAGCTGAGAGAAAAAGAGTGTAAAGGGACAAAGGGGGATGTCATAAGGGTGCTATGTGTCACTTGGTTTGTGAGATTTGTGGACTGCACTGTCACACACACACACACACACACACACACACACACACACACACACACACACACACACCAGGATTCAGCTGCCAAACGCAGGTTACCTCCCCGAAGTCTGTGTGTGTGTGTATTTGTCCTTGTGTGTGAAATGAGAGGAGATGGGGGGAGAGTTTTACTATTTTATAGCTCTAGCCACACACACGTGTAGCACGGACATTTGAATAATTCAGCATGTCTGCGCTGGTCCTCGCTCGTTGACTGACTGCGGCCCCGCAGGCTCACGACACGGCCATACACACACACCTGTTCTTTTCTTTCCCATGAGGTGAACATATTCGTCGTCATGCTCTTTTTCTATCCTGCAGGCTCGAGGTAGACATGGTTAGTCGCCTTTTGACTACAAACCAGAAGCAGCTATACACAATATGTGTTCTTCCGCCCTGCACACTATTGTTATAACAGAGGAAGTGTGTGTAAATGAAATAAAACAGTATTCTCTCCATGTCTGTCATCTTTGACCTTCACTGAGAGAGGAAAGTACCATTTGAATCGGGAAGATTTCTCTCCCTCTAAATGTTCTTATAGTATTGGTTCACATCTCTGCTTGTTGATTTTGGCCTCTGTGTGTGTGTGTGTGTGTGTGTGTGTGTGTGTGTGTGTGTGTGTGTGTGTGTGTGTGTGTGTGTGTGCGCGTGTGTGTGCGTGCGTGTGTGACACCAGGAACACTGGGTTAAACAGATACTGAACAACCCTCTTCCTCACACACACAAACACACACACACACACACACACACACAATCTCTAAATCAGACTCATCTGTTTGTGTTGACATATACACGTTATAACCTGCGCGTGGTTGCGGTGTAGTCCATTAGCTGATTGTTGCAGAAGCCTTTTAGCAAGAGACTGTTAACAGTGAATTTGAGTTTAAGAACTCAGAGATGCTACATATCCCCTTACACCTCCTCACTGTGGATTCTCGATGCAGAGCCAAAACCTGGACGGGAGGCTTCTCTTTAATATTGTAACAAAAGAAAACATGTTAACAGAGTGCAGTTTGATGCTACTTACTATGACTACTCATCTGCATCATAACATATGCTCACCTAAAAATGTGTCCAAGCAGTATTCTTCAAATTAAAAGAGGGGAAACCTGAGTTCAGGTTGGTTCACCTTTCACTACTGGCTGTTATCACATTAACAAATAATAAGTGGCACACACTGCATTTAATGTGAGTGATCGCTCCAATGTGGGTTGATAAGACCAAACAGGGAGGTTGAAACTCAAGATGAAGTCATCCAGCTGTGTAAAATATGCGCTTTGCAGAAAAAACATTATTTTTATTTTGACAGTGGGGTCAGTTTAGCATTGATTTTGAATATCTAAGAACTTATTTCTTGACAGTTCTTATAAATATAATCAGTGTCTGTGGTGCTGAGCTCTAAAGGCAATCCTTGCTGGTATTTTCTTATCATGTTTTCAGCCTGCTACTAAAGGGATTTCAGTTTACTGAAGAGATTGTAAGGCAGCAGTTGTAACAGTGAGGTTTCTATCAGAAGCAGAAGCTAAAATACAGTTGCAGCTCTGTTTGGTGACCCTGAGTAAAGCTGATAATAGAGGGGGGGGGAATGAACAGCATGTATACAGGAGTGCCTGCCACACACACACACACACACACACACACACACACACGCACACACACACACACACACACACTCACTATCGCCAATTCAAACAGCTGGTAAAGGACAGTAGAAAGGTTATAGATTCAAAAACACGCTTGCACACAGAATATCAAGACAAAGTGTGCGCACTCTTATGTACACATTCATAAAAGTGTGTGAATGTGTGCGTGTAGGTACACATTGGCTGAGGAAAAGTTTCAGTGCACACCAAGGGAAATCAGAAAGCACCCACCAGCCCCTAACTCCTTAGAGTGAGACTTCATAATTACACTTTTACACACACACACACACAGACACACACACACACACACACACACACACACACTTGTAATTACAATTCGCTGCCACAATCCCGTTATGTCTTTTGGGGCCTTTAGGCATTTTTCCATCATTTAACTGGTCACAGTTTCTGGTATTAAGGTTTATTGTAAGGCCATGAGTTCACTGCATCTGACTTTGTATGGTACACCCAGTGGGCCATGCGTTTAATTCTCAGCTGGCCCAGTAGCCTGCTCCTGTCCCTTTCATCCATATTTTTTCACCCCTGACGGGTCCTGCTGTTTAATGGATTGGGAACATGAGGAAAATAGTGAATTTACACACACACACTCCAAAAACAAAGAAAACATCTATAAATGAGTACCCAAGCAAGTAATTGCGAGGCCATCAGCACTGATGTAACATAATAGAAAGAGAGTCAAAGACACAGAGGGGAAAATGCCTTTGAGGTTCTCTAATGAAACAACAGGATAGACTTGTTTTTTCTTAAATTATAGCTGTATCAAGGGAGAGATGGAGGGGTGGAGATGTCGAAAAGAAAGACAGAAAGGAGGACAGAAAGTAAAAATGATAGGGAGAGGACCAGAAGCTTAGCTGTGTTTTCCCGTGGTGAGCCCAATAAAGACGACAGTCATAGAGAAAGAGAGACATGACACTCTGTCAGACAGACAGAGATATAAAGTCTTGGTGTCAAGAGACAAAAAGAGTGCTTCTGGCCATGTGTGCTCGCATTCAGTTTCCTTTTTCATCTATATTTGTGTGTGTTTTCAGAGGAAATTACTTGCGCACAGGGCACTTTGACAGTGTGCGTTCTGTTGTCTGTGTGTGTGAGACAGTATCATGTGTCTGTGTATTGAGGGGCGACAGCGTCTGTTTTTCTTTGCTCTCAGTGCGTGAAAGAGTAAAGATGATAGTTTCCTGTGTGTGTTTGTGTGTGTGTGTGTGTGTGTGTGTGTGTGTGTGTGTGGTTAAGTCAAGTGAACGTGAGAAGAGGATGCTCTCCCACATACTTACACCCTTGATTTATTACACACCGCATGCCCTCAGACTGTGTGTGTGTCAGAAAACCTTTGCACTCGTTTCTTTCTTTACGAACAGAAGCAATTTGTTCAGTGTGTGTGTGTGTGTGTGTGTGTGTGTGTGTGTGTGTGTGTGTGTGTGTGTGTGTGTGTGTGCTTATGTATTTGTGCAGATAGAAGAAGAAGATGAGTCATGTTGTAATGTTAACTCAGGTTAAATGATGTCCTGAATTTGTTTAACAGTAAATCTGTCCAGTGTGAACAGTGAATATTGTTGCTATGGATATCTCTGCACTGATTTAGACTGTTTAAACTGTTGAGCATGAAGTTATATTTGAGTTGTCCATATAACTCTTGTTATCGCATGTCTGTTAAACAAACAAGTTAGACTGTAAACTAGAATGGCACTCCGCCAAGGCCTATGGTGCATTCAAATGCTCCTCAGATGGTCCCATCTCCCAAGTTGGGAAGTCGCTCTTCCAACTTCGGTGTGTTCATGAGCTTTAACTCTTAGGAGTCGACCGGCGTGATCAGATCACGTGACCTGTTCAAGCCGGCGCCACATAAAAACAACAGTCCGGCCAACATTGCCGACTGGTTCTGTCGAAAGTACTGGCTTGAAACTCTCAGTTTGTTTCATGCAAATAGACCCAGTAAAAACGGAGATACGATGATATAAAGTTGATACAAAAATATTTTTGCACATGCAAATGTAGCATATGCCCACTCAGCGTGGCATCCCGCTAATTCTGCAGCCCACGCCGACCCCACCAAAAACTCAATTTTGTCATTCCCAAAATGTTAAAGTATTTCTTTAAAAATTATATTTTCCCACTTAGTGGAATCTGCAACTACAAAAGAATTGGGGTTTGTTTGGCAAGGTTTTGCAACATCATCTGCGACTAAACCTGACTAAAATAAGTTCATTAGCGCCAAACAAGTATGGCCTAGGTTGATGGGAATGTCATGAGTTATGCAGGTAATCAGTCATAAACCAAAGTATTGGACAAATGTTGACCTGATGATTGCGCTAGAGGAAATGTAATTGTATTTCCAAAGATATCACAATTCATTCAGAGGTTGATAGGAAGCAATCCTTCCGAAAGTCGTTGAGACATTTCACTCAAACCTAAAATGTGAACATCATAGAGGCACTAGAAGAAAAGTTGGGGAACTTTTCTTTTAGTGGGATGGGATCAGCAAAGGCATTAGGAGACATTGTCTGGGAACCATAAATGTCAAGAAATGTCAAGAAAATCCATCTAATAGTTGTTGATATATTTCTCCTGTGTCGCTCCCGCTAACTTCTGCCCTTCCTGTACAGGGCTACAAGGGAAACTCCCTACAGTCATTAACGTACAATCATTAAATTATGTCTGTTACTCTCTTGATATAGGTTTTTCATGCCAATGCTGACGCCACAGAGGTGGTTCTGAATCGGATCCCACAGCCGGTCCTGGCCCGCTTCGTACGCATCAGACCTCAGATGTGGAAGAACGGCATCGCACTGCGGTTCGAGCTCTATGGCTGTCAGATTACGGGTAAGAAAGATGAAATGTCTTCTTCTGTAGAGTTTCTCAGACTTTTTCTCCTCATGGGACTCACTCTTGTGAAAACACGGTAATGGTCTTGCCAAACTTTATACCAGTGATATACTGGCTTTTACACCAGGTCAGAAGGTGGGTCACAGCCAAAATAACTCCTGCAGAAAACATTTCCTGGAAAAGAACAAGCAATCAAATGTAAAAGTCTTATTTTCTCTCCTTAATGATACAACTTAACAATTCAGTAATTTGTCCATCCAATGCTGCTATTCATAATTCCCTCTCCTTCCTCTCATCCATTTGTCTGTCTTTCACATGCACACAACCCGCCCACTCTCATGTGCACTCACACTCACATTCTTGCCCTTGCTCTTTCATATACATATCCTCCCTCTCTGTCTCCCACTCACACATCGCACACACAAACACATACACAAAGAAACACACTCAGTCCTAATAGAATAATACTAGAGTGTGATGTGTGGGTGATAACATCAGAGAGTAACAGGCTCTCAGCTTTCATCTGCAGCCCTGGCAAACAAACACGATTTCAACCAGCATAATCAGCTCAATACTATAAATAGATAAAACTTAATTAGACTGTCTGTGTTTGTGTGTGTGTCTGTGTGTTATAGAAATGGTGAAAGAGAGAGAGTTTCAATCCATTTGAGTGTGTGCACGTGTGTGTGTCCCAGCTCCACTGTATCATTATTGGGTTAGAGCCTCTCTCTGCTGCCATCGTAGTGGCCATTGAGAGGGACAG